>NW_027104521.1:0-5317 GCF_902728285.1 Clytia hemisphaerica | reverse complement strand
CAAACTTTTACTCACGGATTTGGCACAAGTTCATTTTCTGTAGATAACTGAACGTCATTTTCTGTAGATAACTGAACGTCACTGAAAATAGAAAAAAAGACATTTCGTTCAAAAAGCGTTTGGTGAATTCAGAAGTGGAAGTAGTCTTCAATGGACGATTACAGCTTAATTTGCATACTTAGCAACCATAATTATATTACCACAGCTTCTAATTCATCAATCAATCGACATTTCGTTCAAATTTTTAGAGTTATTTAAAGACTCACGGATTTGACACGAGTAGATTTTGTGTAGTTAAACGAACGTCACTGAAAATAGAAAAAAACGACATTTCGTTCAAAAAGCATTTGATTAATTCAGAAGAGGAAGTAGTCTTCAATGGACGATTACAGCCTAATTTGCATACTTAGCAACCATAATAATATTACCACAGCTTCCTAACTAATTAATCAATCGACATTTCGTTCAAATCTTTAAGGGGTATTTAAAGACTCACGGATTTGGCACGAGTAGATTTTGTGTAGTTAAATGAACGTCACTGAAAATAGAAAAAACGACATTTCGTTCAAAAAGCGTTTGGTGAATTCAGAAGTGGAAGTAGTCTTCAATGAACTGCAATGAAGTTGTGGTAATATTGTTATGGTTGCTAAGTACGCAAATTAAGCTGACTCTTTCATTGAAAACTACTTCCACTTCTGAATTCATCAAATGCTTTTTGAACGAAATGTCGTTTTCTCCATTCTCGGTGACGTTCGTTTAACTACACAAAATCTACTCGTGCTAAATCCGTGAGTCTTTCAATACCTCTAAAAATTTGAACGAAATATCGATTGATTAACGAGTTAGGAAGCTGTGGTAATATTATCGTTGCGAAGAATGCAAATTAAGCTGTAATCGTCCATTGAAGACTACTTCCTCTTCTAAATTCATCAAATGCTTTTTGAACGAAATGTCGTTTTTTTTTATTTTCAGTGACGTTCATTTAACCTGATTTAACTACACACAATCTACTCGTGCCAAAAAAGCGTTTGGTGAATTCAGAAGTGGAAGTAGTCTTCAATGAACGATTACAGCTTAATTTGCATACTTAGCAACCATAATTATATTACCAGATCTTCTAATTCATCAATCAATCGACATTTCGTTCAAATTTTTAGAGGTATTTAAAGACTCACGGATTTGGCACGAGTAGATTTTGTCTAGTTAAATGAACGTCATTGAAAATAGAAAAAACGACATTTCGTTCAAAAAGCGTTTGGTGAATTCAGAAGTGGAAGTATTCTTCAATGAACGGTTTCAGCTTTATTTAAATACTTAGCAACCAGAATTATATTACCACAACTTCTAACTCATCAATCAATCGACATTTCGTTCAGATTTTAAGAGGATTTTCAAAAATACTTTTTTAAACTTTTATTCACGGATTCGGCACGAGTTCATTTTCTGTAGATAACTGAACGTCACTGATAATAGAAAAAACGACATTTCGTTCAAAAAGCGTTTGGTGAATTCAGAAGTGGAAGTAGTCTTCAATGAACTGCAATGAAGTTGTGGTAATATTGTTATGGTTGCTAAGTACGCAAATTAAGCTGACTCTTTCATTGAAAACTACTTCCACTTCTGAATTCATCAAATGCTTTTTGAACGAAATGTCGTTTTCTCCATTCTCGGTGACGTTCATTTAACTACACAAAATCTACTCGTGCTAAATCCGTGAGTCTTTCAATACCTCTAAAAATCTGAACGAAATATCGATTGATTAACAAGTTAGGAAGTTGTGGTAATATTATGGTTGCGAAGAATGCAAATTAAGCTGTAATCGTCCATTGAAGACTACTTTAGGCGTAGAAACTTTCGCGATCAGAAACTTTCGCGATTTTCGCGAATTTTGGCCCTTTTCGCAAAAGTAAATGTCTTTAAAAATTCTAGGAAGGGCCATTCGCGAAAGTTTATGCTCGCGAAAAATTCTTGACAAAATAGAAAATCTGTAAAAATTAACTTTGAATAAAATGTAACTTTTTATGGCACTTTTTAGCCTGCTAAAGACTAATAAGTTCAAAGGACAAATGTTTCAAGCCAACCCAAGAAGTATTTGTGTCTTTAAGATTTTTCATGTGAAAATTCTCAATTTACGTCTTGATTCGCGAAAATGCTCGCGAAAAAATTTTTCCGTTAAATCCGCGAGAGTAAATGTCGTGAATTTCGCGATTTTTTGTCCTCCGAAATTGAAGTTTGTACTACTTCCTCTTCTGAATTCATCAAATGCTTTTTGAACGAAATGTCGTTTTTTTCTATTTTCAGTGACGTTCATTTGACCTGATTTAACTACACACAATCTACTCGTGCCAAAAAAGCGTTTGGTGAATTCAGAAGTGGAAGTAGTCTTCAATGAACGATTACAGCTTAATTTGCATACTTAGCAACCATAATTATATTACCACAACTTCCTAACTCATCAACCAATCGACATTTCGTTCAAATTTTAAGAGGATTTTTAAAAATACTTTTTTAAACTTTTATTCACGGATTGGGCACGAGTTCATTTTCTGTAGATAACTGAACGTCACTGAAAATAGAAAAAACGACATTTCGTTCAAAAAGCGTTTGGTGAATTCAGAAGTGGAAGTAGTCTTCAATGAACGGTTTCAGCTTTATTTGCATACTTAGCAACCAGAATTATATTACCACAGCTTCCTAACTCATCAATCAATCGACATTTCGTTCAGATTTTAAGAGGATTTTTAAAAATACTTTTTTAAACTTTTATTCACGGATTCGGCACGAGTTCATTTTCTGTAGATAACTGAACGTCACTGATAATAGAAAAAAACGACATTTCGTTCAAAAAGCGCGTTTGGTGAATTCAGAAGTGGAAGTAGTCTTCAATGAACTGCAATGAAGTTGTGGTAATATTGTTATGGTTGCTAAGTATGCAAATTAAGCTGACTCTTTCATTGAAAACTACTTCCACTTCTGAATTCATCAAATGCTTTTTGAACGAAATGTCGTTTTCTCCATTCTCGGTGACGTTCGTTTAACTACACAAAATCTACTCGTGCTAAATCCGTGAGTCTTTCAATAACTCTAAAAATTTGAACAAAATATCGATTGATTAACGAGTTAGGAAGCTGTGGTAATATTATGGTTGCGAAGAATGCAAATTAAGCTGTAATCGTCCATTGAAGACTACTTCCTCTTCTAAATTCATCAAATGCTTTTTGAACGAAATGTCGTTTTTTTCTATTTTCAGTGACGTTCATTTAACCTGATTTAACTACACACAATCTACTCGTGCCAAAAAAGCGTTTGGTGAATTCAGAAGTGGAAGTAGTCTTCAATGAACGATTACAGCTTAATTTGCATACTTAGCAACCATAATTATATTACCAGATCTTCCAATTCATCAATCAATCGACATTTCGTTCAAATTTTTAGAGGTATTTAAAGACTCACGGATTTGGCACGAGTAGATTTTGTCTAGTTAAATGAACGTCATTGAAAATAGAAAAAAACGACATTTCGTTCAAAAAGCGTTTGGTGAATTCAGAAGTGGAAGTATTCTTCAATGAACGGTTTCAGCTTTATTTGCATACTTAGCAACCAGAATTATATTACCACAGCTTCTAACTCATCAATCAATCGACATTTCGTTCAAATTTTTAGAGGTATTTAAAGACTCACGGATTTGGCACGAGTAGATTTTGTCTAGTTAAATGAACGTCACTGAAAATAGAAAAACGACATTTCGTTCAAAAAGCATCTTGATGAATTCAGAAGTGGAAGTAGTCTTCAATGAACGCTTACAACTTAATTTGCATACTTAGCAACCATAATAATATTACCACAGCTTCTAACTCATTAGTCAATCGACATTCGTTCAAATTTTTAGAGGTATTTAAATACTCACGGATTTGGCACGAATAGACTTTGTGTAGTTGAATAAACATCACTGAAAGTTTGGAAATCTGGGGGTGGGGGGATTTATGCGACCTTGCGATCCAAACTAAAACTAAAGGAGGGGAGAAAATTAACTTACTGTGATGGTGAAGAAACATATTCTGATTCACTCGAAGATTCTGTGTATTCACTCATCTCATTTGGAATAATCATTTCCCACTCACCCTAGAAAAGTTTTGAACTGATATGTTACATTTCTAAATATGGTTTTCTACATGGTAATGAAGAAACCGCGATCAAAGTTGGTCTGTCTGTTAACGCCAAAAATATATGGTATTTAATCAACCACATTCTGGTTCCATCAAATCAATGACATAAGAATATAAAAAATCAATAAAATAATTCACATGCTTATAGGCAGTAAACATTACCCACCAAACGAGATATCGATATAAGGCTAGCAAAAAGCTGGTCTGCACTGAACAAACAACAAACTTAACAAGACAATATGGGAGTTAATGAAAACATACCTCTTGTATGATTTTGTGAGTTGAGATGACTTGATTTCTACGGCATTCTGTTGATAATTGCATGTCACTGCAAATAAAAAAAAATTTCAATATTTATTTTTTCACTCTATTTTATGAGATGAAATCAGAAGCAATATGATCATGATACAAGTTACAAAAACAACAAAAAATAGGTTGCACCACAAAAAAGTTTAAAAGTCTGTGGTAAACATCTGAAACCGAATAATTTGATTTGGACGTTGTTGATTCCGCAACAATTATTCTTTACATCAGGGGGGGGGCACGCAGTTACTACAAGACATGATGTGTAATAAGTGTTTTTTCAACATTTTTTTTCAGGACCACCACCCTTTGTAGTTACTACACCTTGGTAGTAACTGTTTTCAGAAAAGATTTCCAGGTACAACCCCTGTTTTTGAGTGATATCATCAAAAACATGCTCAAAATTACCCTAAAATTGCGATTATTTTTCAACCTTAAGCCATTTTTGTGCTAGATTTTCTTTTAGTTTACTTGGTTAACAGCTGTTGAGAACATTTTAATGATGATTAAGGAAAACATAATTTCAAAGTTGGGTCTGAGAAAAATTTCAAATTTTTTTTCGTCCATTTATAACAAAAATATTTTTCTTAACAAAGAATTTTTTCACAAAAAATTGAAAAAATTCATTTTTTATGAAAAATTTTGAAAAGTCTTTGAAAAGAATTAAAATATAAGCACTTACTACACCAAAAGTGCTAGTTTTAGTGTTTGGCACCACCCCCAAACAGCATTACTACACTGTGTAGTAACTGTTTTCATAACTTCTGAATACAGTACCACCACGATAGTAAGTGTCATACTGTCTTGTAGTAACTGCGTGCCCCCCCCCTGTTTACATCAATAATTGC
>NW_027104520.1:0-20993 GCF_902728285.1 Clytia hemisphaerica | reverse complement strand
TTTTCCTTTCAAAACAAAGTCGCATGTTCAAGTTATGACTAATAGATGTAATAATACAACGTGGTTTCTTCTTCCCTCCAAAAATCAGCACTTTTGGTGGGTGGAAGGGTGGAAAATCTTAGCTTTTGTTAAAAAATACTTAAATAGGAACATTTTAAGGCTCTCTTTACCAAAAAACGGGATTTGATGTGTAAATAAACCATTAATAAGCAGTGGAATCTGCCTGGAAACTTTAAAATGCAATAACTCAATACTGCATTGACGAATCTTTCTGAAATTTGGAACACAGTTAGCAAATACCTAAATGAAAACATAGATGATAATTGATACATGCGACTTTTTTTAGTTTTAGTGTAAAATAAAAATTTCTAAAATATTCTAATCTTAGAATAAAAAATATTCCTAGATAAGTACCTATATCCTAGATAAGAGTATTTGTGAAATCGAAAAATTTGTTCCTATTTAGGCGGTTAATCCTGACTGATTGAAATTTGGCTGTCAGCAAATTCACTGATTGAGAGAGCTTGTATTTAAAAAAACTTCCAGAAACTTCTGCATTCCATTTCCTGCATGTTGACCAATCGGGCAAAATTCTACAAGCGGAATAGAATCTACTGTCGAAAGCTGAGTAAAATGCCCGCGGCGCCTGCTATTATAAAGAAAAAGTTTTTAGGCTAGCAACTGCCGTTCCGGAAAAAAACCGAACATTTACGGAAGAGACTAACTACGGGTAGGCTTGCGCGACAAAACAAAACACGCAAAGTTTCGAGATTCCAGTCCAATATCTATGCGTGAAACTATGAGTGCCTCCTCGTCGCTACGCTCCTGCGGGGGCAATAAAGCTAGAGAACTGTATTACTGAAATTGCTAAAGCTGACCTTTCTGTATGTACTTTCCAAGAAGTCCGTCGTCTCAATAGTAGCTCGGTTAAGATTGAACCCAAGATAAACGATAAAAACTATAAATATGAACTGTACTGGTGGCTATTCAATGAAAAGACAGCATGGAGGTATTGCAATCAAAATCGAAAATGATATTGAAATAGAGGAAGTTCTTCCAGTATAAGTCCGAGAATAGTTACCTAAACAAACAATTCATATGTGAAAAGACACGAAAAGTAATTTGTTTAGGTGATTTTAATGCTACCTCATCCGTATTATTTTGTAGCTGGCTTCGCCAATATTCCAATAACTGTCGTGTGTACAACAGCTCAAAAATTGGTCGATACATTTCAAAAAATAAGACACCAAAAAGTAACAAGCTGAACTTGAAGTGTCTACAGGATCCACAAATTTATAACACATTTCTCGAAAATACCCCCACTAAACTTGAACAAATCAGAAATCAGTATTATAAATCAGAAGCTGAAAAGATCAATCAATTTGCCATCAATAGAGAACTCGACGAACTCTTTTCGAGGACTAAAAAACAAGAGACAACCCTTGAAGCACAACTGCAAAATGTCCCCCAGAAAAGCTTCTAAAACACTTCCAAAAACATTTCAATCCTAGCCGTGATGATCTCATAATCCCTGAAGAACTCGACTAACGTGCCAGATTTTATACTAACGAGACTAACGTGCCAGATTTTATAAATGAGTTTCGTAACATCTTTACCAACATCCCTATAGACACTGGTACCCCGTCCATCGAGGAAATTCAAAAGCACCTTCATCAACTAAAATTAGACAAAGCTAGCAATGACATTGACCCTGAAATCCTCAAAAAATGCGAGCACCCGATTATGCTCCAAGTTATCCATAAATTGGCAGAAAATCTTTGGTCTAATCTGGATCTACCAAGCGCTTGGGGAAACTCGAGATTGAAAACGCTTTGGAAAGGGTAAGGTTCCAATCCGACCCAACCAAATATCGGGGAATCAGCATCGGCTCGACAGTATTTAAGGGCTCTGGCCATAGTGAATTTTTCATAATTGCCGTGTTTAAAATGTGTTTTCTGACTGATGTAACCAACAAAACTATGGCATGTTATACAGTTTCTGTTAGACAAACTATTCCTGAATCTGAAAATTTAAAAATTGCATTGAAAAGATTTGATGAAGAAGAAAATGAAGACTTTTGCGAGGAAGAGTATTTCAACTTTGAAGAGCTTAGTTTCGGCGAAGAAAAAACATTTTGAAATTTTTTTTGCAGTAGATGGTGTATCTTTTACCGAACAATAAAAATTTTTGCGGAAAATTTTTGTAAATGCTTCTTTGTCTCGAAATCTTCAAAATAGTGGTTTTCCATCAATTTTTCATCTGGATTTTGCTTAAAAAAACAGTCATAACTTTTGACACATCTTTTTAGAAAAATTTTCCGCAAAATTTAAAATAGTTCAATTCTTTGTGGACAGTGTAAAGAAATTTTTAAACAAAAAGGTTAATTACCCATTAAAACTAAGCACTTTTTGTAAAAGAGGGTGATGCAACATATTATTAACATCTTTTTAAAGTTCATAACGTCATTTTTGCAATTAAATTCTTAATTACTCTTAAGGGATTCGATTAAAAAGCAATTTATAAAGGCAATTCTTTGTTAGAAGTGTTAAGGAACCTTTAATATAACTTTTATGTTCAAATACCAAAAACAATTTTTGAACTATGGTCAGAGCCCTTAAATAGATGATAAATATCATACTTGATCGAATCAGACCGTGGTATGAGGCACAAATCACAGATGAACAAAACGGATTTAGAAAAAACAGAGGTATAATAAACGGAATTTTCACTATCAAAAGAACACAACAAATATCCAATCGAAAAACGCAACCACCCTACTTACTGTTTGTTGATTTAACGGCTGCATTTGACCATAACCCGCCAGAGACTGGCTATTTCAATCAATCAGAATTCGCTTTCTTGATAATGCTGACCTAAAACTATTCGATATCTTAGAGAAGTTTATACAGTCAAACATCCTTGACCTTCCATGAAGCGAACACTTCATTCCATGTTTTCATCAGGTGTTCGTCAAGGAGGACCTGAGAGTCCTCTGTTGTTCAACCTCTACATTGACTACGTCATGCCAGTTTTTATTAAAAAATGTATCTGTACTGACGAGGTTAATTTCTTTAAACATAAGTATCGAATCAATCCAAGATCCATCTCCAGAGCAGAACGACTTCGAATGCGAAATGAGAACGAGGAGTTATCAGGTGAATTATCACTCCCATGGTGTGGGTACGCAGACGACCTGGTACTTTTCTTGACTGATCTTTCATCTCTATAATCAGCGTCAACACTGCTAGACAACATATTCGTTAAATTTGGTCTTCAAATCANAGTTCGATTAAAAAAATTAATCGAACCTAACCGTATACCGTAAACGGCCATAACTTGCAACACGGACAGACACGGACTTAACTTGCAACAGCTTTGTTTATTTACGTTTTCTCCATGTTGATTGCTTCGTTTTATTTTATTTTTTCAGGGAATGTTCGAAATGGTAAATTACACGTTAATCAAGCAAAACAAACCCAATTGAATAATTTGTTGCGAAGATGAAGATGAAAAAGTGAAAATAATTAGGTCACTCCAATAAACCCCCACGCTTGGACGATTGACGTCCTTTTACGATGCGATTTCTAGAAAGTTTGAAAGAAGAAAGACGAGGCCTTGCTGGGTCAAAATCCGCAGCTCGTACAGTTTTTCGTTCTTCCGTATTCTTCGATTGAAGTTGCTAGATTACATTTCACAACGAAGAGACGTTTCAATGCATAAATTGGATAATTACCAATGCTTACATGTTAAATCAATCAACCATTGTAACTTAAGGATCTCAGCTGAAGTTCTGCTTCCTAATGTCCCATACGAAAACTAATCATGTTAATAACAAGACTGGTGTTATAAAAGTGCCTCAAAAGAAATCAATAAAATCATTCGTTGTCAAACTATAATCATCAATTTTAGGATCAGGGTGTCAAGGATTCTTCAAGTGCGTTTCTTATATAAGAAAAATTTAATGGAAATAAGTTCTACAATTCGTTGGATTTACGGAAACAGAATAACCAAAAGATAGGATGGATAAAAAAAAGCAACTGTTTGCTTCAGGAATGAGGAGTAAATATCAGAGCCAACTTTGTGAAAGTATAAGAAATGCAAGAAGGATATGAGCTTCGGAAAAGAAAAACACACCCTGTACACGCTAATTTTGAATTTTTTTTAAGAACTTTTTTAATCAAAAGTGATTATTTTTCCTTCAAACCTGTCCTGAATTTAGTTAAGATACAGGGGTGTAAAAGAAAGTATATGTAACACTGTATATGGACGTTTCGGAGATCGATATAGATTTTTTGGTCATCTTTGGATTAACAACGTTTTCGATTGAAGTTTCTGTTTGGATCAATGTATGGTAATCTAAAAAGGAATACGGTAGAAGCTTATTTTGTGAAAGTTTCATTGCTATAACTTTTCTAGGTTAAAAGATATAGCATCGTTTTGTCAAAAACGCTGTTTTTCGTTGCAAGTTATGGCCATTTACGGTACCTACAATTCTTGAAGCTATAGGAGTTCGATTAGTTTGGTCAGTAAAAATTTTGATTAGGCGGCAATCACAAATATCTTCATTTCGCGTCCTCATTGGGTCTAAAAAGTGAGTCGGTCGGTCGGTCGGTCATAAAAATTTTCGGGGTTTCCATTTTCCATCCATTTTTGGAGTGCATTCTTGGAAGAAACTGCCAGCCAGCCAGCAGCCAAAAAAACGCATGTAATGGGTGGTTTGAAATTATGACCTTTGAACACTGTGACCTCCGACCCCAAAATGGCGCATGTCAAAATGCTGCAAATGCGCTAGAAATCGCTTGCAAAATATCAGCAATAATAAAATTTTTGAACGAAGGAAAGGTCATAGACCTTTTCGCCTTTCCATTCGCCATCTTGAATTGTATGCAAAAATACTGGCAGGGTTCAGACAGACCTTCGAAAATAAAATTCCCTGAGTTTCCCTGAATTTTAATCAATTTTCAAAGGTTTTTTCCCTGAGAAATTCCTCATTTTAGCTATTTTTTCCCTATTTTTTCCCTGAGTATCAAACAAACCATAAAAGCTAAGCAGAGTCAAAAGAAATGTATCTTTAAACAAAAGGCACACAAATCAAATGGTAAACCTAAGGTAAAAATTAAAGCTACAAATACTGCATATGAATAAACACTTTGAAACTAAAAAAACTTTTGAATCTGTTTTTTCCATTTATATTCTTCAAAAAATAAAATTCCCTGAGTTTCGCTGAGCAGACTGGGAAAAAAAATTTTTTTCCCTGGGTTTCCCTGAGTTTCCCTGATTTTTCGGAAAATTTATCATATTTCCAGGTTTTCCAGGTTTTCCAGGGTATGTCTGAACCCTGCGGGAACGAAAAAGCCGTGGTTGGATTTAGTTGGAAAGTATGCAAAAAATATGCAAGTTTACACAAAGATTAAAAAGACAACAAAGCATCTTATAAATAAATATTATAATCATTAGAACAATAAAAGATGGAATTTCTTAATCCAAAAAGAAATATTTACAGAACAACAAAAGCCTTTTAGAAATTTGTTCTTAAAGACATAGCATATTCTGTTTTCATGCCATTAAGAAATTCCATGAAGACGGAGTACACACATCAAACTTTCAAAACACGCAATCTGAAAGCAGTAATTATGACGTCACACATTATCAATGTTTTGATTTGATCATTTGGCGGCTCTATTCCCAGGAGAATAATTTACCGTCAGCCGAATAAGGATCATTTTTTACCTTCGTTGGTGATTTTTCATTTTGAGTTTATGTCTAATGTTATGGATTTTTGAAGTGCTTGTTCTAAGAGATGAGCGAATATAATTATTTTTAGTTTCCAAGAGAAGAAAATTTAATCTTTCTTCTACAAGATTACACTTTAATATAATGCCAGTTATGCATGTAAGTTTTACCGTGAAAAAGGGTAACTTGCATCATTGGAGGCTAACATGCATAGCCCTCAAATGAAAGACCCAGCTGGTCATTAAAATACAAAAATAAATCAAAACAAAAATGGTAGAGTAGAGCTGCGAACGGAGCTGCGTAGTTATATTTTAATGACCAGCCAGGTCATTCATTTGAGGGCTATGCATGTTAGCCTCCACTGATGCAAGTTACCCTTTTTCACGGTATATTAATACTTTCTTTTTGCATATGTTTTGCATTCTTTCTAAGGGAATTTCACCACGGCAATTCAGCCACCATAATTTTTGCATATAATTCAATATGGCGGATGGAAAGGCGAAAAGGTCTATTGACAGAAAAAGTCCGAAAAACTTACCGACTCACCAACTCAATTCTACTCAATTTTCGAGAGTCGGTCGGGCGACGCGAAACGAAGATATTTGTGATTGCCGCCTTAGTTCGATGATATATCCTCAAATCCTCATATCTTCCCTCACTTGCAAAAACTTTATCGTAGCCGGCGTTCGCCATTCAACAGTTCGCGGACTTAAGGTTTATTTTACCCGGATATTTGTCTATCCGGAATAAAGTCCGTAGCCCCTCTGTTGTGATTTCGCCCGCGACCGATCGAATGGTATCGAATGGCGGAATACTGCGCCCCAACAAACTGCCTCTGGCGTTTAATAGATACATACAGGAAAAGTGTATAATCTGTTATCAGAAGTAATTTCCCGATTTACATTTCGAATTTGACTTTGATATACGGTGGCAGAGCGGCAAGAACTTGTCAAACAAAATTGGGATATCGAACTGAACCGCAACCCATTGATCGAACTTAATTGAACGACTCACAATTTTTTTTTAAATCTTAGAGTTAGATTAATTTTCTAATCAAACTTTATTTGTTCGATGGAGTTTGATTAGTTCGATTGGTTCGACAAGTTGGATTGATAGGGTCTAGGATGTATTCACCGATATATTATAGTCCCAAGTTAGAGTTAGAGCAGTTGACGGTAGCTATAAGAGCATTCTGTTGTCCAGACGATCTCAATCGAACGTAATTGACGATTGAACCAGTCGAACCAAATCGAACGCAATCGACCGATTGAAATTCGATTGTCGAACGCAATCGAATCTCAATCGAACGTCAAAATTCTGGGTAATATTCGATTGGTTCGATTGTTGTTCGACTGGTTCGATTGTCGTTGTTGATTGTCGTTGTTGTCGGAAAACGTTGCCCGGTTCGGAAGCGTATTGTTGATCGGACCATACTGCTTTTCTAACCGTCAAAACAAAGATGGCGGCGGCAAAAAATAGACAATCAAATCCAGACGATCTCAATCAAAAGCAATCGAACGCAATCGAACGCAATCGACGCAATCGAATGCAATCGAATATCAATCGAATCTGAAAATTGCGGTAATATTCGATTGAGATTCGATTGCGTTCGATCGTCGATTCCATTCGATTGAGATCATCTGGTGTTGTTTCAGACTACAGACACAGTTGATCGCGTCTCAACCGCCCCCAGCTTGTATCTATATAAATTCCAAATAAAAATGTTATTTCACAAGATCTAATTTTCCTTCCACGTTTTACATTTTTCGAGGTCTGACATTAAATTCTAAGCAGAGGTCCAGAAGAGAAGGAAAACCTACACACCACAACAGCAGCAGTCACAACCGCGGTGAACCAGCCATATGAAAATTTTACTCATAATTTTCGCGGGCAACATAAAAGCACAGCGAGCGCGTGCGTTTCAATAAAATAAATGCAGCAGAAATCAGCTATCCGGACCCTCGGACGACGCTCGGCTTCAAGGACCCATTATCGTATAAAATACTAAAATACACCCGGTGGCATATCAATATCATGTAGTCCCGGTGGGAGAATTCGAGTATATGGGAATTCAACTGGGAGGGTGGAAATATTTAAGGTGGAGATTCACCAGGGGTTTTACTGCTGGGGGGGAAAACGATTCTGTGGCGCAGATGCAGAGAGGCCAGTGCCGTAAAATTGGGGAGGAATGGTTTAGGATTACACCTCCCACTCTCTTTGTCAGTCAAACGCGTCCCATTCGCATTAGAATCATCAGATCAATAGCTTAAGTAAGGCCTGGGGTCTAGGGTGATTATCTAGCACCCTCGAATTATCTAGCGCGCGTCAGTAAACAAAAAGAAGCTGATAATATATAAACAGAGAAATGGGATGGAATAGAAAAAATGCTTCTCCGATTACCCGAAGTGTTCTGATCGTGTCTATTGAAAACTCCTTTGTTTTAGCTTTAATTTGGTCGTTACAAAAAGTTCAGGAAAAAACAGCTCGCCATGCGATGAGGGCTGGTTTCTATTATATGCTGTGTTTATAAAAGTGGTTTTATGTTTTTCGTTTTTGATCCATTACTTTTTAAACTTTCAGTATCCAGTAACAAATTTTACACTGACTTGTAGTCTGAAAAATTCTCATCACAATGATATCAATCAAATCATTTCTAAAAAATTTGATAGAAATTAATCAAAGACAGATTTGATTTCTTATTTTGTGCACTTTAGCTTTTAATCTAATTATTCAGTCATGATGCCGTTATAATCGCGTTAGAATCGCTAGAAAATTCTGAGCAAGAAAAATATAGGTATCTTTTGGTATAAAAGAGGTCTTTCCAAAATATAAGCCCCTAAATTTTACGCATAATCTGACCTAAAACAAAAGAATTTCGTCATACCCACGCTAATTATACAACTTTTTTAAAGCAACAACAAAAGAAATCCATTAGCTCGAAACAAGCTCCCTTAAGGGCAAAGGACCTGGTATAAAAATCAGAAAAAACTAATGATGAAATCTCGAGAAAATACCGAAAAACCAGTTTTTCCGGCATATTTCCGCCATTTTCGGCCGGAAAATTTTTTTTTTCGAAAATTGGGCTCCGTCACATTTTTGGCATTGCCATTTTGCATCATTGTGCAAGAAATTTGAAAAAACTAATGAGCCGATCCCGAGAAAAGCTGGCAACAGACGAACGAACGAACGGACGAACGAACAGACAAGGGTTAATTTAAAGGACTACCTTAACTTAAGGTAGGTCCAAAAACCATGATGCTAAAACTCGAGGGCTATATCCCATTTTTTTCACTATCTTTATCTAGTAAGAAAAAGGATAAAAACTTTAGTTTGATAATCTAACCGGTGGCAAACGATAGCTTTTTTGACCCAAAAAGCCATGGCATGTCTCAAAAACTGAATATTACCATAATTTTTAGATCGCATTAAGTCGACAGAAAATGAGCAAACAAATGACGGAAAATATTTTTTATGAGTTTTGATAAAATCTGCTGGGAATTAATCACCATGTATGATTTTAAAACGAGGCAAGTGATGTTCGTGACGTAATTTATGAAAAGGTCTATATCAGTTTTATTGAAAATTGAAGCATACTTGATGGTGGGCACTATAGATTGTTGCCAAGGTGATTAACTCCCAGCGGATTTCATTAAAGCTACATAATGTTAAAGAAATCATTTAATGCCTGAAGGAATATATTCACCATGGCAATTGTTTGGATACGAGGCAAGTGATGTTCGTGACGTAATTTATAGAAAGATCTAATGGCATTTTCGGCCGGAAGAAGATTTTTCCTCCAAAATCGGATTCTGACTTGTTTTGGGTATTGTTTATACGCATCTTTGTGCAAAAAAATCTTAAGAAAATGCCAAAAACCAGTTTCTCATAAAATTATTTCGAAAATCGACCGAATAAAAAGCCATTCCGAACTGTTCCAAAAGAACAAAAATTCAAATATCTGCTTTGTTCTTCCAAAAAGCGGGTGTGATTAATTACGTGCGTCCCGTGCCCTCGTGCGTCCCGTGCCCTCGTGGGTCCCGAAAAAAATTACGTGGGTCCAAAAAAAAATACGTGGGTAGTTCGTGGGTCCCGAAAAAAATTACGTGGGTAGTTCGTGGGTCCCAAAAAAATTGCGTGGGTAGTTCGTGGGTCCCGAAAAAAATTACGTGGGTGGTTCGTGGGTCCAAAAAAATCTCGTGGGTAGTTCGTGGGTCTGAAAGAAAATCTCGTGGGTCCGAAAAACATATACTTGGCATCCCAGAATTTTTTAATATTTTGATTGAAGTTTGGCATTAGAAATCCTCTCATATCGCCAAGCATCTCACTGAAATATAACTTGAAATTTTGCACAAAGACAGTCTGATAGTGCCATGTTTCCCTAGTATAAAATTTTTTAATATTCAATGTCAATTATTTTTGGAAATTTGTATTCGAAAATGGTGTTTTCATTTTGGCGAGATCGTATGTTGTCTCAAAGTATAGCTTTAAGGAGAACAATATCCGATTAAACTCTCAAATTTATCCCATCAAAAATTCTACAAAAAAGATTCCGCACAATCACAAGGACACACGTGACTACTGAACCCACGAATTCATTTTCCGGACCCACGTAATTTTTTTTTAGGACCCACGTAATTTTTTACACGACCCACGTAATTTTTTTGAGGACCCACGAACTACCCACGAGGGCACGGGACGCACGAGGCATGAAGGCACGACCCACGAGGGCACGAGACTCACGTAATTAAAGTCTGTCCAGATATAATTGGCAGTGGAAACAAGAATGCCTGTAACTTTTGATAGTCAAATATAATTATGGAAATTTTTTTTGCTTGTTTTAGAGAATCAAAAGCGCTATATTTGTATGTATTTTTGGCTGAAAAATTTGCGATTTTAAGCGGTTAAATTTGCGATTGCAAAAATTGAGCTTTTTTTCTACTTATGCTATAACGTTCATTTTTACACCAGTGGTAGTTCAACTTTAGGTTAAGAAGTTTATTAAATTTCAAGGCAAACAGAAAAGTCTTTCAGAAGATATGGGACCCGAAATACCCCTTGGTAGCACTTTTCTGTGAAATATCAAATCTCCAACTTATTACTAAAAACGGGGGTAGTGATATGATTGATAAAATCGCAAATTTTTCAGCCAAAAATACATTCAAATATAGGGCTTTTGATTCTCTAAAACAAGCAAAAAAAATTTCCATAATTATATTTGACTATCAAAAGTTACAGGCATTCTTGTTTCCACTGCCAATTATATCTGGACAGACTTTCATCACACTCCCAAAAAGCCAATGGGTACGCACGTAACAGAGCCTTTAGAGCTATTATCGCACCATTCATTCAATCAAAGTTAACATGACACTTTAAGTGCGTTAAGCATGAGATAAAAGAGGCAAATCCAAAATAAAAATGTACATTTATATGCTTAAGATCTTTTGAGACCTTTTCAAAGGAAATTGAAAACAGTTTATTTAGGTTCACACCATATAATTTATTTCATTTTATACGGATTCAAGAACTGGCGGTTCGTAGTTGTCTGGTCGTTCGACGGAAACACCACCTGGGGCGGATGGGTCAGCGCTGGTAGTGGTAGGGGCGCTTGAAGATCCTTCATGCATTTCCATCAATTTGTGGACTAAAACAGAAAAAAGAAGAAGTTAATCAAGGCGATTGATCATAGAACGATTGTAGCACACTATCATAATTTACTTAATTGTTCTCAGCTTCAAATGATTCCGGAAAGCTTTCTCTCTTCAGGTAGTCAGTAGAGGGAGCTTTTTTTAATCATTGAACAATTCTATCAGCAACAATTCAAGAATTTAACTCTGTCCATTAGTCACGGGGGAATAGGTAAGATGGGTATTTTACAACTCCACGTAAAAACTAAAGAATCTATATTCTGCAGTGTTTCATGATACAACTTATCCAAGCAAAATTGTACCACAAATTTCCTGCAGTTTCCAGCGAAAAGTCTACGTGTAAGCTCTAGAAAAGATGTTACCCAAGACAGGATCCACAAGAGCAAAGCTTTCATGGGTTTTAAATGGGTTGCTTATCTTGCCAAACTACCAGCCAACAATGTATTATTAAACATTGGTGGTTGTTGGAATGGCTCAAACAAAGAATGATAACATATATTCTGTTCTCAGCTTCAAATGATTCCGGAAAGCCTTTTATCTTCAGGTAGTCAGTAGAGGGAGCTTTTTTTAATCATTGAACAATTCTATCAGCAACAATTCAGGAATTTAACTATGTCCATTAGTCACGGGGGAATAGGTAAGATGGTATTTTACAACTCCACGTAAAAACTAAAGAATCTATATTCTGCAGTGTTTCATGATACAACTTATTCAAGCAAAATTGTACCACAAATTTCCTGCAGTTTCCAGCGAAAAGTCTACGTGTAAGCTCTAGAAAAGATGTTACCCAAGACAGGATCCACAAGAGCAAAGCTTTCATGGGTTTTAAATGGGCTGCTTATCTTGCCAAACTACCAGCCAACAATGTATTATTAAACATTGGTGGTTGTTGGAATGGCTCAAACAAAGAATGATAACATATATTCTGCTCTCAGCTTCAAATGATTCCGGAAAGCCTTTTATCTTCAGGTAGTCAGTAGAGGGAGCTTTTTTTAATCATGGAACAATTCTATCAGCAACAATTCAGGAATTTAACTATGTACATTAGTCACGGGGGAATAGGTAAGATGGTATTTTACAACTCCACGTAAAAACTAAAGAATCTATATTCTGCAGTGTTTCATGATACAACTTATTCACAAGCAAAATTGTACCACAAATTTCCTGCAGAATCGAGCGAAAAGTCTACGTGTAAGCTCTAGAAAAGATGTTACCCAAGACAGGATCCACAAGAGCAAAGCTTTCATGGGTTTTAAATGGGCTGCTTATCTTGCCAAACTACCAGCCAACAATGTATTATTAAACATCGGTGGTTGTTGGAATGGCTCAATCAAAGAATGATAACATATTCCCACAGTCCGGACCGAGCGTAATCTGGGGAGAAGTTATCCTCACCTGCGGATACGCCCGCAACGGATGGGTATTGTTTCCCGCTAGTGACCGCTTTTGTCCCTGTGATCTATACCGGTCACTCCGTTTGTACATTTTTTGAAAAATGGAAACTTACATATATTTAGGGCTCTTTATTATTATTTTTTTTTAAATGTACATACTACCTAGAGACGATAAAAAAATATATATATATATTCTGTTCTCAGCTTCAAATGATTCCGGAAAGCCTTTTATCTTCAGGTAATCAGTAGAGGGAGCTTTTTTTAATCACCGAACATGGAGTTAGTACATCTTCAATCTATGAACGAGACCAATTGAAAGAATTCTCACTTGCAGCAGGGAAGGCCATTGTCCAGATGGTGTCAATCGAACGACTTCAAACGAAAATCACAATCGAACCAATCGAACATAATCGAATAATTGGTATTCGATTGTCGTATGCAATCGAATGGCTGATTCCTGGGTAATATTCAATTGTGTTCTATTGCGTTTATGTAAGGTTTGATTGATAGTCGACTATGTTCGATTGGTTCGATTACATTCGATTGATCTTCGATTTTAATCCATTACGATCATTTTCGATAAGTTTGATTGCGATTAAATTAAATCAATCCTTTAGAGCTTTTTTAGTGTGGGCGTCCGAGCGTTTTAAGTACCGTACGAGGGCAAATAAAATCGAATACAATTGAATCAATCAAACGTAATCGAATATAATCGAACGTAATCGAGGCAATTGAACGGCAAATCCTGGGTAATATTCGATTGCGATTCGATTGAGTTCGACAATCGAATTGCAATTATTCGATTGTGTTCAATTGATTCGGCGTTCGATTCGTTCGATTGACACCGTCTGGCATTGTACTATTCTTATTTCCAGATCAAAACAAAGTTTTGCAATTGATCATTAGAAAACACTTTTCAAACCTTGACTTCAACTAGTGCTTTCCTAAAAATAATTAGCAAAAATTCAAAATTGTTCTGTATGTTAGTCACGGGGGAGTTGGCGTGGTAATCACCACTAACTCCACGTAAAAACTAACAAGTCTATGGTCTGCAGTGTTTCATGAAACAACTTATAAAAAGTAGGCTGTACCACAAATTTCCTGCAGGAGGCATATAACAAATTACTCAGGATGTTTCCCAAGACAAAGGCTTCATAAAATCACCCTCATGGGTTTTAAATGAGCTTAAATGATATTGCCAAACTACCAGCTACTTGAACACTTTGATAGAACAAGTGGTTGTTAGAATGGCTAAGTCAAGAGACTTGTTAGTTGAACAAAAATAACTAAATAGTAATCACGAATAATGACTTAACAAAGAATTTGGTTGTATGGTAATCTTGACAACGCCATTTATGGGAAAAATGAAGTTGGTACTTGTTACATGGGATTGCTCTTGCACAGAGACTGGCCCATTAATGACATGTAGGTCATCAAGGGAATCCTGCAACTAAATATGCTAAATATCTAAATTTTTTATCACTACCAAAGAGCATTCTAGAGCTTGTGTGAGAAATAACACTTAACACTCCTTTCACTATCACATTTGCTAAGCCCAGCCAGACGCACAGCAGTAAATACAGGACGTTAAACTTGACACACTTGTGACTTCCAGATTTAAGTAGATTTTTAAGCGATGACAGAAGAGAGGAAACTTTTCAAAAGAAGAAATGTTGCCCAAGACAGGATCCACAAGAGCAAAGCTTTCATGGGTTTTAAATGGGCTGCTGATCTTGCCAAACTACCAGCCAACAATGTATTATCAAACATCGGTGGTTGTTGGAATGGCTGACAGTTTATTTCAAGAATTACTGCTCAACCTAAAAAAATTCTTACCATCAAATTTAGGTTTCTTCAATACTTTTACTTTACGAATGTAACAGTCATGAAGTGGATAGATGCTTTGGCAAGATTTCTCCATATCAGCACCCATGCTGTCTGGCAAAAGTTTGGTGACAACATCTTTTAAATCTTTGGTGGTAACTTCACGACTCATGATCTCAACCATCTTCTTTCTGATGGCTCTTATTTGGGTTGATTTAGCATATGCTGTTTTCTTTGTTGAGTTATTTCTCTTCTTGGTGAAGCCAATGGCAAAGAATCTTAATAAATATCCATCAGTGGTTTTGACATCAGTATGGGCTTCAATGCATGTTTGCCATTTCTTGACAAGTGATCTTAATTTATCAGTGGTCATTGACATACCATGGAAATTGGTCATAACATTTCTGCCTTGAACATCTTCAACCATCAATCTGTATTTTCTGAAGGAAACTTCATCATTGTTCAAATCAGCTTGGGCCATTTCAAAAACACGTCCTTTCAAGGCATCAGATGCAATTTCTGAAAAGGTAAGCAGACTGAAATAAGTTTAAGTTATCCTTTTCATTAAATCAGTGGTCACAAGTATTTGTCTATTCAATTTCTGAGAACTTTTCAGTGGTATCAACAAAATTTTACTAAGTTACTTTTAAACTTTCCAAAGAGGTTAACTGAAACAGCTTAAGTTGTTTCCAAGCCTTTTTCACAATGTGATCATCGTCTAGGCTTGCCTCAGAATTCCAGTTACTAAAAGCATTTTCACGAAATTTGGCCTTTTTCCTTAAAGTTAATATAATTGAAAATTCTTAATAGGGCAATTCCCTAAGTTTTACTCGTTAAAAATTCTTGAAAATTTACAAAACTTCTAAATTGTAACAAATGTAAAATATTTTTAGCATTTTTTTTACCTTATTTTTTGACATAATGACTCAGAAGTCAATGATGGCAAAAATAAATTTTCCTCAAATTTGCAAAAATAAATGTTGTAAATTTTCCAGTATGGATTCCTCAAATCTCGAGCTGAAGATATTTTTCCATACAGCAAGCCTCAAGCCAAGCAAAATTTCTTTTGTACCAAAATTAAATTTTTCAATAAGGGTGCAAGATGGGAAAAGAGGCGCATGCGCCAACATGATTAATACATAAAATTGACGGGAGCGTAAGCGAGCGAAAGCAAATTTAGCCAAAGGAAAGCTAAAAATTGATCTTCAGCGTTAGTTACACGAAATCCATACTGGTAAATTTTGCAATTTTCTGTTCTCACAAAAATTTCTACTTGCGAAAGTATGTAAACCTGAAGTAGTCAATACAATGAATAATTTTCCATGAAGCAGCCCTTTATATTGATATCTAGATTTTTGACATCTTATCAAAGGAAAGCTAAAAATTGATCTTCGGCGTTAGTTACACGAAATCCATACTGGTAAATTTTGCAATTTTCTGTTCTCACAAAAATTTCTACTTGCGAAAGTATGTAAACCTGAAGTAGTCAATACAATGAATAATTTTCCATGAAGCAGCCCTTTATATTGATATCTAGATTTTTGACATCTTATTAAATTCCCAAGACTGATGGTGTAGTTGACGTAAACAGTACTAGTAACTAGAATACATAGAACTGGTATCTATCAACTTTACTCTAGCATAGAGACTGGCCCTTAGATTATAAAGGTAGAATAATCAAGGGAATCCTGCAGCTATGCAGATGAAGAACTATGTCCCGTAGTAACCCAGATGAAAAAATATTAGACTTAAATTTGAACATGCAGGTTAGGAATGGAAAGCTTGCCAGGAATGGTACAACCAATGATGATCCCAACAAACTTCCAAGCTCTAGAGCCTCAAAATTAAGTCAACAATAACAAACTCATATGGTGTAGTTGATGTAAACAGAACTGGTAAACTGGTAAATTTTGCAATTTTCTGTTCTCACAAAAATTTCTACTTGCGAAAGTATGTGAACCTGAACCAGACCCCCGCGCTCGATAGGATCGATCATCGGAACGGCTCGATGACGGATCGATATGTGATCGATGGATTACTTATCGATCCGGATAGGAGATCGATAGAGGATCGATACTCAATATTTTTTAAGCTTATGATTAGTTATCGATCTATCATCGATCTATCATCGATCTTTTATCGATCTTATCGACCCTATCGACTCTTTCTAAAAATCGAGCTCTAATATTAATCGATCTTTCTCGCTATCGATTACCTATCGACACCTATCGATTACCTATCGACACCTATCGATTTAAAATCGATGCATAATCGATTTATAATCGATGACGAATCGATTAACGATCGATGACGAATCGATCAACGATCGTGAATGAGAATCGATTAACGTCGATGAAGAATCGATTAACGTATGTACGTCGATGACGAATCGATTAACGATCGATGCATAATCGATGACGAATCGATGACGAATCGATTAACGATCGATGACGAATCGATATACTCGATTGAAATACTAGCTCGATAATGGATCAACGAAGGATCGATACTCAAGACTTTTTAATGGCTGAATCTTCTATCGATCTCCTATCCGGATCGATAAGTAATCCATCGATCACATATCGATCCGTCATCGGCCGTTCCGATGATCGATCTATCGAGGCGGGGGGTTGGACCTGAAGTAGTCAATACCAATGAATAATTTTCCATGAAGCAGCCCTTTATATTGATATCTAGATTTTTGACATCTTATTAAATTCCCAAGACTGATGGTGTAGTTGACGTAAACAGTACTAGTAACTAGAATACATAGAACTGGTATCTATCAACTTTACTCTAGCATAGAGACTGGCCCTTTAGATCATACAGGTTGGATAATCAAGGGAATCCTGCAGCTATGCGAATGAAGAACTATGTCCCGTAGTAACCCAAATGAGAAATATATTAGACTTAGATTTGTATTCAGCAGGTTAGGAAAGCTTGTCAGGAATTGTACATCCAGTGATGGTCCCAACTAACTTTCAAGCTCTTGAGCCTCAAAATTAAGTCAACAATAACAAACTCACAAGGTAAATACTTACTTGTTCCAATAGTTCTGGTTACTGGTGTTTTGCCAATGTTCCTCACATTGAAGTTTGATGGAATTTTTACATCATACCAGTCTTTCTTTGCAAAGGGATCTATGCTGAAAAGAGAAAGCCGAAGTATTTGTCAAGTATAACCATAAACAATATCCACTATTATCGCACCAATCACAAGTGTCGGGTGAATGTGGAAATGTGTACTAGCAGCCATATTATCAAGCAATACTAGAAGAAACAAATTTCGGTCTTACATCTTCTTTTTGGTTCCTTTCTTTCCTTTGGAAAGTCTCTTGTTTTTGCCAACCGCCATGGTTTTGTGAACCCTCTTGTGTTTACGGGTCGAAAAAGAATTAGAGGGGTTTAAATTGATGGAAAATATATTGACTCCCGAAATGCCGTCACCGAAAAAAATTGTCTTGGAAAAGAAACATACAGTTTTCTCCCATTACTCTTGTTCGGAGACCGTAAGTCTAGAAACCCACATGTTTACAAAATCTACTTTCGATTTCGCAAATTCTTATTTGGAAAAGTTTGGTTGGATTTTGCCCGGTCGTTATTTTTGTAACGTATTTTGGATGTTTAGACTTAATGGCTTGTTGCTCCTTGGGAAATAGGTTTTTAAATACAAATTAGGTTTATTTGTGTAAAGATATTGACTACATGGGGTGTACATTCAATCATTGTTTATATTTTGTAATCTACATACGCAAATTTTTGACATCAGACAAATGCGATGCCAGACCTTTTTCTGGTGATATGTCACATGTTCGACAACCCATTTGTTCGACAACTCACTTGTTCGACAAATTCGTAAAATATCGACAACCCACTCTTGTAACCCACTTGTTCGACACCCACATGTTCGACGCCCACTTGCACTTGTTTGACAATTATTGTCGAACAAGTGGGGGCGTCGAACAAGTGATCGTTCGAGGGGATTTATCTAAAAAATCCTGCATTACTAAAAATAG
Source organism: Clytia hemisphaerica (assembly GCF_902728285.1). Classification (NCBI taxonomy): domain Eukaryota; kingdom Metazoa; phylum Cnidaria; class Hydrozoa; order Leptothecata; family Clytiidae; genus Clytia; species Clytia hemisphaerica. The sequence goes on along the minus strand of NW_027104520.1, from coordinate 2,382 downwards.
ACAAAAAGAACGACAAATTTCATAAAAAACGACATATTTCACCATCAGTCTGGGAAATCCTCTCAATTGCACGCTTATGTTCCGAGGCCGTAAGCGCGCAATTGCATGGTTATAATTTACGCCTGCTCCCGCCCCGGTTCAGAATTCTCTAATTCAGGCGAAGGCATGGTACGACCCTCGACATGGCCCGAGAATTCTCGGGCCAAAACTTTTATTGGAATTCGCGTAAAGCCCGAGTATGGCCCGAGCTGGAAAGTGATATATACTATCCGTAGATCTAACACGATTTTTTTTCCTATCCGTAATTCCGTTTTCAGGGGGTATTGGGTCATTAACAGTTAGGTAGGGTCAGGGTTTCTAGTAAGGCTTGTCACTGTGCCGGGTGCATACTCGGCGCCTTGGGCCCCGCAGGGTTGCTAGTAACGGCTCGAATTTCAGTCAGGTTAAAAAAGGGGTACTTTTACCCATATCATAATAGCACCCCCGTCTTTTTGTTCATTCTATAAGTATTTCCAAATTTTGTATTCTGCTGTGCGAGTGTGGGCTCAACGGATAGCGTGTGGCTTCCGAATCCGAAGGTCTTTCTTTAGTGGTGTTCGAATCCAACCCGGTGCGATGATTTGATTGGTCGAAAAATGATTGACAGGTATCAAAACTTAGTCAGAAATGAGAAACTAAGTCTCAAACAGTCAGTAGAAGTAAAGATACCGAAGAAAGATAGGAAAGGAAAAGGAGTAGAAGGAGTGTTAGATATACGGATAGTAGTTATCACCTACCGCCCGAGCTGGCCCGAGAATTCGGGCCGTGTTTCGGGCCACACGCGGGCCACGCACAGGCCACACTCGGGCCAATTTTGAAAAACATGATTTAAACAGGCGTGTAATTTCAGGACTGAATTTTTTTAACATTTTTGCCGATGATGAAATTTACATATGAGTTTACCGTCGTGAACTTACCCAAAAATAGATGCGGCATGATTTCATTATTCATTATTCATTATTTTCCCAACAGCACCTATCCACCATTTCTGCTAACCATTCTCTCTCAAAATAAAAATTTTCTTCGCTTCACCCTACGGCCTACGCATTGTTTTGCGAAACGAAAAAATAAAGATCGATTGTACTACAGTGGCGCTAGATTTGGCAAAAAACTAAAATGGCCGCCAGGGCGGTTAGGCAGATAGATGGGCGTGACGGCCGCTGTTTGTAGTTGTAGGATTGAGGGCGGTCACATTTTCTGTAAAAAATCTTCTTTGTTTACCCGTGTTTACTCTGGGAAAAAGGTCATGCGTAGAGGGAATCCTGCGTAGAGACGATTTTAACAACGATGGAGGTTGTATTTGTAAAGAAATATAGAAATAATGAAAATTTTAGGAATTTTGAAGATAATGAAATTTTCATGCGGATGCTTTTTAGAGATGCGGGCGGCCGACGGTAAACTCATATGTAAATTTCATCGGCCTTTTCTTTGAGAAAAACTTGGTTTCTCTTGATTATATTAAATATATGAATGTTGTAAATTCATATGAATATTATATGTCTTTTTTGGTATGAAAACATAGTTATAAATATACTTAGGGTGGAAATATTTGCTAGTAAAAGGGGGGGTAAGAGAATTTTTTCTAGAAAGGGGGAAGTTTTCAGAAAGGGGGGGTTCATTAGAAAGGGGGGTAAGATGTCAGTGGTATGTTTTTTTTGTGTTTTCCCAAATTAGAAGTTTATTTTTAATTTACAATGCACGTCTAATGTAACGTTTAATTTACAATGCAATTATTTGCTTATTTACACTGAATGTTCTTGCTTTTTCACCGGTAGAATTATGGTAGGATTTTAAACTTTGAGGGGGGTAGCATCAATTTTAAAAGGGGGAAGAACCTAGGGTAGGGGGGTAGCTCTAGGGTAGGGGGGTAGCTCTAGGGTAGGGGGGGTATGACCCCCTTCCGAACTATGACTGGTCCTGGTTTTAAACTGAAGCGTGAGTCCACAGGAAGCTCGTAAAGTTTTTTTGAGCGATATAAATAAAACAGACAAATCTTATTTTGTACTTTTTTGTTTGACTGGGCATGCTGAATCAATTTAACATTTAACATGACTCAGGTCATGTTCGGGCCAAAAGAATTGATAGGTCTCTCGGCCCGAACATGGCCCGAGGTCGAGGGTCGTGGCATGGTTTAACGGGCAATCCATTTTTACGGAATCTTCTTTTACGATAAATTTTGAGTAAAACTGCCCTAGCTTTGAAATTCAACAGAGCTTTCGGAAGGAATTGCGTGTCAAATAGGAAATTTTAAAGCATGCAATTGCACGCTTACCGCAAAAGCCGTCACCCGTCAATCTTCTTAACGCTTACCGCCCGTTTCAGAACAATTTCAATAAAAATTGG
>NW_027104519.1:0-10331 GCF_902728285.1 Clytia hemisphaerica | reverse complement strand
GTTTTTTTAACTAATCCCAGGGTTTTCTCTTTTTTTCCTGAATGTCTTTTTATTCGAATAAATAATCGAGACATGAAAAATGCTAATTGTAATCGTTTCAATGAAAATCTAAAATGTTACTGGAGATGACATGTTATCTGGTACATGACATGTAAGCGTTAATAATGTGCGTGCGCTCTTTCGCGAGCATATGCGGTGATCGTGATGGAAGGCGGGTCGTTTAAGTTGGTTTAATCCACACTGTACCTATTATTTCCACTTTAAAATTGAAATTTTTTATTCATATTTACAGTATGAATTCCGAAAAAGGGGGAAAACTATAATAAGCAAAATGCATAGATTTCTGATAACGAAACAATTCAGAATTCGAAATACCGAAGGAATTTTGCCCGATTTCCGATATTCCGAAGAAAAAAGGTCGATTTTTCCACAATTCCAAAAACCACTATTTTGCATACCACGTTTTAAAGAAGAAGTTTATATTTTGTAACAATAATTCAAATAAATAGAATAGTCGAGTTATACAGTGAATCCGACGCTATAAATCGTTCGAATGTCTCCTTAACTCAACAAATTTTTGTTCCCACGTGTGTTCGAGTTATGGAAACTCAACTGTTATCTCAAGGACAGAAAGATTTATTCCAATTGTTTTTGTATTAGGTGTGTTTCCCTGAACGGCTTAAGCTAACAGGATAAATGTAATTTTAATAAAATGATAAATGAAGCCAAATTAGCATATAATTTTTGGATGAAAAGAGATGTTGCATGTTTCTTTGTTCTTTTCAAAAAATTTTGTATTCCCCAAAGCACACAAGAGAAGATCGTTAAAGGACATAACAGTACTTGCGAAATTTGTAAAAAACTGTATGCAGCGGATACAAAATCAAAACAAATGTCACATGTCAAAATAAAAAATCAACCAATATGACTAATTTGTGATCAATTGTTTAACAAGTTTTTTTTGACCTGATTTAACTGTTCTTTTTAATGACACGGGTTCACGCAATGTTACATTTTACTACTTTATTCCCTTTAAATCTTTTGATAATAGTATTGTTTTGTCATCATCAAAAATATCATAATTTGGCTATATTGCTTGAGAAACGATCACGCGATCGTGAAAACTTAGATAATAAAGAGACAAGAGAAGATTGTGCACTCTTTTTGTTTCCATATTTCCAAGTAATTTTAAGACAGTGTGAATCAATGAAGTATAAGCCCGAAGGGCTAGAATCGAGCCTCCTTGGTAGGATTTGAAGCCAACAAATCTTACCAAAGTTGCGTGGCCTTGAGCGACCCGCCTGGGTTTTACACAAATGACAGATTGAAACTAATATTTACCGCTTAATTTCGAAAAATACATCCAACAAAAAAAAAGGAATTGCTAGATTCAATTCGTCATAAAAAATACGGCGTGTATTTTAAGGCTTCACTTTTTCTTGCCTTAAGAAGGTTAAAAATTCCCTTCTACCCTCGGGCTTTTTAACTCAATGGTGTAATACACCCACAAATGCTAAACGTTTAATGTGGTAATACTAATGCTCTTCATCTTTGATTCTTTCTAAAGGGATTATATTGAAACATGCGCGATAAATTATTGGTCTTCATAGGTTTATATTTTCTTTGAAAACTCAAACTCTGAAACTCAGGCTAGATATTTGCATCTAGCAGTAAACCCAGCTGGCACACAACGTTGTTTCAACGTTCATCTAACGTTATATAGACGTTGTGAACGTTATGTAAACGTCGAAACAACGTTGTGTGCCAGCTGGGAATGGATTTCAATGATGGAGAATGCGAAAAAACTTTCAAACCATTTTGGTAGTAGTTACCTAGCTTTAGCAGATTCGTACAGACTTGGCGTGAATGAATTTACAACTTTTCTTCTAACTGGAAATGCACGAAAATTCGTGAAATTTCTGGATCTTTTTACAAAATGAACGTTATGAAAAATTTCACGTGGATTTAATTTAGCAAAACAGTCAAAAATTAAAAAAAGTCTATTCGCGATAAGTGTGCACTTATTTTAGCAAAAATTTCTCAAAAATAATCATTCAGTCAAACACTGATTGACGTCTAATAACGCTATTTTCTGCTGGTTTCTGCTGTTTTTTGGGGTCAATATTAACTTTGTATCATAACTTTATATTGAATAAATATTTTAGTAAAATTTCTTGACAGTGATGACGTCCTAAGATCAAAGAATCTCTCCAGTGAAAATGAAAGTTATAGCACTTTTCTACAAAATCTTCATTCTTTTCTTCTTCATTTTCATCTTCGGTTTTAGAATTTTTTTAAACATTTTTTTATTTCAAATTGTTCCACTCACAAATATCTCTCCAACGATAACAAATTTAGAAAGAGTGAAGAATTCTTTCAAAAGTTGTAGGTAAAAGAAAAAAGAGCGCACACTTATCGTGAACAGACTTTAATTAGCGCCAAAAATTCCAACAACGATCTTGCGAGTTTTAAGGATTCAAAAACTATACCAAAAATTCCCGAAAACGCGAAATCAAATCTTTGATCAAAGTATCAAAGTAGAATAACTGGAAAACATTCTAAAGTAAAAAAATTCTAAGGCTAAGAAATTTTTCAAAAATTATCTTCCTAAGTAAAGGGTAAATTTGTCGCCGGTTTTGTCTCTCTAAGTGTAAGGGCTCGAAGGTCGTGTCCGCATATACCCGACCTACACTAATTTTATTACCCCCTGGAAATTACACTGGCTTAAAAATTGATTTTATATTTCCTTCTTTCATCACATTCCTGTTCACAAATGGTATGATAATATTTTATTAAACATCGGTTCAAAACATTGCTTTTATAATCATCAGAAAGCTCCTTTTCGTCAGTTAATTCAATACACTTTTTTATAAGAACAAATCATATAAGATCGACTTCGATGACCAAAATATTAAGAAAAATTTCAGAACCTTTGAAGACTATATCGACTCTAAAACACCCAATTTATTAGAAAAAAGACCTTAAGATAGGAACAAGTTAAGATCATTTTTAGACTTAAAATTCAAAAAGTTAAGAACATTCAAAGGCTTCAAAATTTTTGGATGGTCTTATAAAAAAACGTGTAGCACAATAGGCATATCAACTGAACCATCTTTAAATTTAATATCGCCTACTTCACAGATTTAATCTCATTTAAGATCCAAAATACTTTCATCATTTTTTGGCATTAAAAAATATATTTTATTCCTTTTTTGTGAAGGTGGTTCTCAGGGACGGTGGAAGTGGGAAGTGGGTAGACTGGGGAGACTTCACCCTCCCTACTTTTAAGCATATAATTCTCTATCCCTGACTCTTTTTGAAAAGCATTAATGACATTTTTGAGCTGCGTCAACGACGGGAATAAAAATATCAGCTTTGAACTTCATTCAAGATCTTGGATTGTCGTGGTGGTTACTTTTCTATGCGTAGATTGCGCAATCTCAATTGGTCGGCACAAGTCGATATATGATTTCGGCCTGTGCTTTTCACGGTACAAAAGAAGCTTATTAAGGTGTAGATTCGAAAAGCGTTGATAATAATTTTTTTTTGTTGAGAAATTGGGAGAAATTAGGTAAAAAACTCCTTTATGACGTCATAGTATTGATTACGTCATATATTGAAAAGTTTTAAAAGTTAACAGCTTAGAAGCTTAAAAATTGAATTTCTCAAAACGTAATGATCAATAAAATTTGATTTTGAGACATACCATAAGGTACACGAGCTCTTACAGAAACACCCTAAAACCATCCCAGTCTTTTTTTCGTACCTGAAGACAATAGAAAAAGGTGTCAAAAAAGGATTGGATCGAGTTTAAATTAAATAATAAAGAGGCACGCATCTGACTGCGCGACTACGGTCAAAAAGGTGAATACGAAGAAGAAATATTTCATTATTAAATTAATTATTGCCACCGCAGTGACGAGTGGAAACGATAATGCTTTAACTCTTGCTGCGATATCTCAGTGACAGTTGAAGGGAACTTCTAGGGATTTTTTGGACCAGAATCGTGAAATTTTACGAACAAAGCAACGTGATGATCGTTATAGTGAATTTCAATCAAATTTCAGTAAAAGTTTAAAATAATTTTAAGATAAAAAGTCTGGCACTGAAGAGTCAAGTGCTAATCGAATCTTCATCAGTTACAAAAAATTGATTCTTAATATGTTCTTATTTTCGTCATTTTTTGAGTATTTTTGTCAATTTCCCCAAGAAATCAGTTTTATAGCTAAACCTATAGGGTGTACAAATTTTTAAAATTTTTCTTAACTTCTTAATATTTTTGTCACCGAAGCCTTATGTTCATATATAGTTTGTTCTTATATGGAAGCATGTATTTCGGTATTTGGTTGAATAAACAACTCCTCAGATTCCCCGATGGTCAAGACATAGTATAAGAAAGCCGCGGCTGGAATGATAATGTCTGATTTTCTATTGTTCTATCTCTGTCGTATTTGATGACTATTTGTTGATCAAGAAATCAGTAATGTAGCATCTTTAATTGTAAATTTTATTGGTTTGTTGTGAATACTTGCTTCTCAGTGCATTTTAGACTTTATGATATGCCCTTGATAATACACTTGCATCATAAGATCATTGTAAAGGAATGATCAACAACAAGAAATTTATACAAGCACAAAATAGCTGGGCTAAATAAAATCAAAAATTTTTAAAGTGCCTTCGAAAGCCCAATATTTCAGTGAAATATAATAAGATAAGATAATACTGTGAAAATTTCTAGCCAGCACCTTAAAAATTTATCATTCAAACTTACAAGAAAATTGTCATCTTGAATAGTTCTTATAATTTCAATTTTGGCGAAAAACTATTGTTACCACAATACCCTTAAAATATGTCCAAAATCGAAATAACCAAGAGTGACATCATCGTTTATGATGTTTACATTGTAACCTGACTTAAGGCTGGTCTTCAATAGCCCGCGCTGCGATCACACTTTTTCGATCAAAGCTTCCACGCAATTGGCCAAAATGAAAATGCGAAACCGTTCCGTTTGCGCAATCTGAAGTAACGGTTGAAAAAAGTTGAAATGTATAAACCTTTTTTTCGAGCGCACGCTAAATCTTATGAGGTAATCTTTTTTTCCAAGCAAAAAGGATTGAAGCCACAAGGTGCAATCACAGTGCACGCAAGTTGGACCGGCCTTTATAATTGAGTAGCCAAAGTCTTCACTCCAGATGGAAAGTACTGCAAATTCCTGCCGCCAAACAGACATGACATAACCAAAATATATGAAATATTAGCCAATGACTATAATTTTGAGTTGAACATTGTAGAATAGTTATTTTTCAACATAGAAAAGTTTGTAACTATTCATTTTTTTCATTTCAAACAACCTAATACAAAAACCTTGTAAAAAATGATAAATTTCGGGCAAATAGGTCAAAATCTTACATGTCGGCGAATCCTGACATGGGCAAGAAAATCAAAAATAGAAAGGGTTAAGAACATTTCAGCCTAAGAAAACTCAAGTCAATTTACTGGTTCTTTTGCTTCTTATCTAAGCCCCCTTTTCATTCTTGTCAGAAAAAGTTTTCATTGAAATTGAGCTTTCTACTTTCGGAAAGTTCTTGAAAGTTTTTTGTCACCTTTAGCGCGAACCGTAGATTGTATCAATGTTCAGGTTGACATTTCGGTCGGTAAATTTATTTACAAAATGTCCAAGAAAATTTGGAAAATTTATCCTAGCTGGACAACCTTTTGAAATCAATTGCTTGTCGTTCCATGCAAGAATACCATCAAATTATTTTTTGATGATTGTGCCACCGGAGGAAGCCTAAAGCTTCTGAGGATGGCATTCATAGCTTCACGCATAAGGAAGTTGGGCAAACATCTCATAATTTTGCGCGTTTTTCAGTATTTTAGTTCCGCTTAACGGTAGCATTCTTATCTTACGGTCTATTGTTTTATCATCATCAAAAAGACTTTTCTGGAGTTATTTTGATCTGATTACTCATTTTTGAAATGTCAGTTTGTCTTTTCCCTGGAGAGTTAAATAAATCTAAGGAAATTCCCTTTTCTGGGAAATTCCCTTTTTATACCACAATTAGTTATTAAGCGCTCTTCATAGGTTAAAAATATTACTCTACTCAAAGTATGCGAGCAGTTATGTTGCTAAACGTGTACATTAGTAAAATGACATATGAATTGCAGTATCTTCAGATATATACGCTTTTTATAGGAAAAACAAGTAAGTCATATGATTCTGGCTGGGCTGCTCTTAAATTTATATGAGTTTTTCAGCCTTAAATATCAATATTAATTAAAATGGAAACATGTACTTCTCAGTAATTTCTGAAATCTGATCTTCAGATTCTTCTTAATTTGTTCTTAGGTTTTGGCCAAATTTCAGCCACGTATTTTTATGAAATTGTTCTTATAAAAAACGTGTAAGACAAGGCACGGATGTCACTCTAAGTAGACTGTAAATAGTGATCCTTGACACATTTGTTAGCATTTGAAAGAATTTTGTCTCAGATGAGAGGTCAGTCTTAACAGATCTCAGAAGATTACTGTAGGGCTAAGATCATTCCTTTTGAACGCAAATTCAACTCTATGTGTTCTTTTGCTGCGGTGGCACCTTAATGAAAGTTATGACTAGTTTAATAAAAGTTTATGATGGTATGAAAAATACTAGCTAACAGGTAATAACTATCAGGTTGCCGAGCATATGGGAAAGAAAAGGCCATTTTCTGCCGTGGTGTTTAAGAAGAAATGTGTTAAAAATCTCTTTGACCCCTGGTTCACAACCAGGGGGCGAAATATTAAAGAAGTTCTGGAAAGTCCTATGGAGGCAATATTTTAAAAAGCGGTGACATTCAACAATTTATTTCAACTCCTTGCTTTGAACACCTCTCATGTAAAACTCGGCAAATCTCTTCTTATGCTTTATGCGGAAAGACTTTTCATTCCGGTCATTTCAACAGATCACTGACAAAACAACAGCCACTCTGCCTACTATTTGTAGACTTTACAGCTGCATATGATCACATCCCTAGACCCTGGCTATTCCAGTCTATCAAATTACGATTCCCCGACAGAGAATGTCCTACAGCCATTCAAGTACTAGAAAAACTCTATGAAAATACTTCGTCAACCTTCCCTGAAGCCAACAGTACATTTGCTACCACTTCTGGTGTGAGGCAGCGTGGTCCCGAAAGCCTTCTTCTCTTTAATATATACATTGATTACGTAATGCGCATCTTTGTTGATAAATGCGAAAGTAAAAATGTTGGATTCTATGAGCATTCTTACCGAATAAAACCTAGAGCTATCAGCCGGAATGAACGTCTAGAAACGAGAAAAAATAACGTCACAATGTACGGTACAAAGGCGATACCATGGAATGGATACGCAGATGATCTAATTTTATTACTCCTTACCAATCCTGACCTTTAAAAAGCAACAGAAATTTTAGACATCGCTTTCACAAATTTTGGACTCAAAATCAATGTTCAAAAAACTGAATCCATGATTCTTAACCACTCGCAGAACCAATACCCACAGTCAATTTTCAGCTTAAGAAATAACAGTCTTAAAAATGTTGAGAATTCCGTTTACCTTGGTGCCACCGCAAATTTCTTTTCCGTACATGGACGGAAGTATCGTCGACGGACGGGAGTATCTTAAACTTATCTGAAATGTTGAAATATTGACCCGACCGGGGTTCGAACCCACCAAATGAAAAACGTTGAAAACCAACTAAAAAGGTGATCAATCTTTTCAAAAAGAGTCAGTGATAAAAATCATAACATAAAGATATGCCTCTTATTCCATTCCATTAAAGTAACATTACCCAAAACTAATAGTTTAGTCACGTTTTTTTATAAGAACAAACTATATAAGACATAAGACTTCGAGGCCCAAAATGTAAGAACTTCTAAGAACATTCTAAGGCTTTGGAGACTTAAAAAATGCATTTTCTTAGAAATTGTCAAAATGCTCAAAAAATGCTGAAAATAAGAACATTTAAGAACTTTTTAGGCTTCAAATCAAAAAACTAAGAAACATCGAAGGCTTCGAAAATTTTTGAGTTCTTATAAAAAAAAACACGTGCCTTACTGTTATACATTTGGGAATCATGTAAAAAATTTCTTTCGAAAGAAACTCATTTCAATTACTTGGAGGTTTTCTGGGAATTCGTAAATAGTCAACTCATACATACAGTCTGCTAGAATTAATGGTAATTTTGCTCCATCTTTGATTCTCTCTGCAGTGATTAGATTGACCATGCGCGATAAAATTTCTATTATTGGGTCCTCAGAGGTGATTTGAAAAACTCACCTCTGATACTCAGGGTACCAAGAGTGAAGAGGAAACCAAGAAAACGTTGACGGCAGAACAACTCAGACCCACCTCCCGTATCTTGTTTGTTTTCTTGTATAAAGGTTTTTGTTTATATCATATCAGACGCATACTCATATCGGGACAGTGTGCCTAGTATATTATGCTGATATAAGCAAAAAGATTTTTCTCTTTTCCTCAAAGTCAAAGTCAAAGTTTTTCGACCAGTTATATCTTAGAGGCCCATTGCGCTGGGCGCTGGACCAAAAAGCTTGTGAATTAAAAGTGATGAGCGAGCATCACTCTTATTTAAAAAACAAAACCTTTAAACAACTCATACTGTTGCTCTTAAAAAGCCAATTTATTCTCGTAGATATTCAAGTAAAAATGATACAGAGTTGAGTATATTTTTTGGTTACACTAACCCTATCATCATGCTTCTTTGGATCTGTGTTCTTCCCAGCTGGTACAACGTTTTTAAGGGGTCACATGAAGCATTGAGATTTGGTGCAAAATCATTGTTTTGAGATTTGCGCGTTTCATGACCCTAACCCTTTCTAACACACCTTGAAAATTTAAGGCCGTAGCATTTATATTTCCTGAGATATAAGGTTTTTTCTATAACCCTATCTAAAGTATTTTCCCTAGCAACGAAAAATCGTACCCGTTGCTAGGGCCAATTTCTTCATGCTGATCTAAACATAGGATAATGGCATACCAACGAAGCTCTTTTTACGCCCTTTTCGGGCGTCTAAGTCACTACTGCCTTTTTCCGCGGGATTTCCAAATATGACGTAATTAAAGATGGTAAACCAAAAAGTAATATTTTTAAAAAACACCAAATTTGGAGGCTGTCAGCACTGTTTTGACTATAAAACTGTTTTAATTTGGAAATGTTGGACTGACTGATGACATTTTTAGCTCTTCAATGTCATTCTTCTCAACTAAGGAGCCTTGAGCTTAGGTGAAACCAAAAGACTTGATTCTCAAACTCTACGTTTCCGATGAACTTAGTTTGACACCGAAAACTTTGAAGAACAAACTTTAATTGACCGAAGGCATATTCAATGATGTATCTATTCAAAATCCAAGTGTTAAGGATATTGAAGCTAGAGGCTGGTTTAACAATGTATGTGATGAATTATTGAAGGACTGGTACACTCCCTACCCGCTGATTATTTACATTCACCATTCACGTGGAGAAATGTGCACGGCTCAGGCTAGATGTCCAAGTCCAAGTGGATTCTTGTATTCTACAGATCAACTTTAATTATAACTGACAGATGCAGTAAGGAAATGGTTTTTTTGTTGTGAAAACACATTAAAATTACTAAATCGATTTGACGTGGAGTTTAGCGCAAAATTTTAAGGATTGGCGCGCAACACTGAAAGTCATAATTGGAATTTCTGGACTATTTTGGTATTTCAAAGCCATTTCTAAAGTATATAAAGTAGTACTATTTCCATTTAGTCAAACACAGAAAGAATTTTGTAAACGGTCGATTTATTACACAGAAATAGAGATATGTCTCACTTCTGATTTACGATCTTTTCTCCAAAATAGGTTTCAGGGGGTTTCGCACACCTTGGCAACATTTTCAGGAATTGGAAGAGCTATGATCATGAATTCAGGAGTTGCTCCTTTTAGGTTTGCTATGGAATGAATGGAGTAGATTTCTGAAAAAATCACTTTTCAATTAAAACTCGAATAAACTAAATTTTCCATTGTTAGTACCCCCTGGAATGAATTTTGAAAAAAATTTCCATTCATTCCACAGTATCCAAATACTAGCAACCGCCAAAAAGAATTTTTGGAATAGCTTTTATAGATTATTCTAAACTGCCATAGTATTTTGATAGTACATTACCCCTGGCTGATATTACCCCCTCTTGGCTATTTTTAGAATTTTTTTTAATTTTTCACATCTCTATAGTTATATTACATTCTGGAAGTTCTTTAGAATCTTTTCTGCTTCAAAAGATATGATAAAATGTAAAATTTTCAATTTTCTCAACCTTCTGTGACTCCCACC
>NW_027104518.1:0-13171 GCF_902728285.1 Clytia hemisphaerica | reverse complement strand
TTATGTCCGCAACATACAATTTGGCTACAGAATATGACTCTGTTTTGAACTATTGGAGCAATTCTAACCAGTCTGTAAGTGAATGTGTAGTAGATTATGTTGTGTGAACACTACACAATGAATTTAATATGCAAGTTAATGCATGATTTATCCTTTATTCAAGCTCGCAGGCTCAGAACCATCATTTTCAAAGAAACAAAAAGGTTATTTTTCTGTTAAAATTTTAATTTTGGACCTCAACTTGGCATCAGAGTATTTGTTTTCTATTTCTAATAGCCTAAGCACTACTTCCATATAATAAAACATCATGCCAGCTTGCAAATACACTTATCATCAGCAACATTTTAGATGAAATAGTTATGTCCGCAACATGAAATACATATGATATGAGGTGAAAAAACTGAAATCTTGCCAATGGAAAATTATCAGACTTTTTTATGGTTTTAACCAACTTATAATGACCTCAAATGCAATAATTTGTCAAAGAAACCTAAAAATGGTGTTTGGGGGCTGAGAAAACTTCATGATTTGTTGCGGACATAACTTTTTGTTGCGGACATAACTAATTTTTGGAGAAACTATTTTGTTTCACCGTCTCCCAACAAATAGCCTTTGGGACTTCAAATTTGTAAAAAATGACCCCAAATATGACCCTTGATATAGAAAAATGATTCAGCTGAGTAAGAATAACTCCTTTGAAAATTTAAAGGATGAAATAATGTGCGGACATAACTCAAAATTGTGAACGGAAATCATACCCTGTTCACTTCAAAATGGAATATTTTTCAATGAAGGACAACTGGTAGTGTTACTTGGTTTGGTTCTCTAATGGATGGGAAGGGTTAAAAATCAAATAACTATAGATATTAACACTTTCACTTCTCTAGCAAATCAATTGTGTGCGGACATAACTTTGTGAACGGAAAAAGTTATGTCCGCAACTTTTTGCATTTATTCTGGGAAAAACTTCATTTTGAAAAATCTTTTTGTAGATTTTGTTTTTCATATCCCTTGGCTGTAATAAAAAGAAAAATTTTAATTTTTCTTTTTATTACAGCCAAGGGATATGAAAAACAAAAAGTATGATCAGACATGATTGGCCTAGATTATTAAATAATGAACTTAGACAATTTGCTAAAAACCTCATTTTCCGTTCACATTTTGATGTAAAAAGCTGTCCTGAAAAAATTGTGTACTTTGTGAAGTGAAAAAAATGACTGTTTAAGCTTGCCAGTATCAAGACTGATAAAAAACATCAGCTGGTATCATTATTGCATGCACCTAGATTTTTCACTGGAGCCTTAAAGTTGAAAAGTTGACAAAACCGAAAATGGGTGACATTAGCAGACTCATGCTCTTAATCGGTATTTGAAATAATTCTGTGTCGAGTTTGAAAAATCAAGCCACCAATTCGTTGAACGAGACAGATCTAGAAATATATAACCATTTTCACACGTAGCATCATGGAAAAAGTTCCAATCTTGTTCAAATTTACACATGAGCTGCAGTTTAGTCTCCATTGCCATATTCCATTTAATCGGTATTTGAAATAATTCTGTGTCGAGTTTGAAAAATCAAGCCACAAATAGACCTTTTTTCAAAGAGACCACCCTGTTGAATAATTATGTAGTCCAGCAGAAAAACAATGATACAGCCATGCATAATTACTGTATCATGCATATTGTAATAATTAATGCATGGTTGTATCATTGTTCTTCTGCTGGACTACATAATTATTCAACAGGGTAGCCTCTTTGAAAAAAGGTCTATTCGTTGAACGAGACAGATCTAGAAATATATAACCATTTTCACACGTAGCATCATGGAAAAAGTTCCAATCTTGTTCAAATTTACACATGAGCTGCAGTTTAGTCTCCATTGCCATATTCCATTTAATTGGTATTTGAAATAATTCTGTGTCGAGTTTGAAAATTCAAGCCACCAATTCGTTGAACGAGACAGATCTAGAAATATATAACCATTTTCACACGTAGCATCATGGAAAAAGTTCCAATCTTGTTCAAATTTACACATGAGCTGCATCTTAGTCTCCATTGCCATATTCCATTTAATCGGTATTTGAAATAATTCCGTGTCGAGTTTGAAAAATCAAGCCACCAATTCGTTAAACGAGACAGATCTAGAAATATATAACCATTTTCACACGTAGCATCATGGAAAAAGTTCCAATCTTGTTCAAATTTACACATGAGCTGCATCTTAGTCTCCATTGCCATATTCCATTTAATCGGTATTTGAAATAATTCCGTGTTGAGTTTGAAAAATCAAGCCACCAATTCGTTAAACGAGACAGATCTAGAAATAACCATTTTCACACGTAGTATCATTGAAAAAGTTCCAATCTTGCTATAATTTACACATGAACTCCATTTAAGTGTTCATCAGCAAATTCCAGAATCAAGTCTTTTTGAAAACAAGAAACTAAAAGTGAAAGTCAGAAATTGATTTAAAGTATAGAATTTTCACTCAGAAAGCTTTATGAAAACTATAACATATGACAGAATGTTGAAAAAGTTTACAAAGAAAAATCACTACAAAGTTTCTTTGGTTTGAAAGTCTCTTGACCACTAAAGCAAAGAAAATGTTCAAGAAAGTAAGAATCAACACATGAAATCAATCTCCTCGCTTCAACCGCCATCTTGTATCTGTTTTGTCTTGAAAACGAACGTTTGTTGTTTAAGGAGCGCGAAATCAGAAAATATATCTTTTTTGCGAAGCGAATATACATGAGCGAAGCAGTTTTGCTATCGTGTGCATGTACCTTTAAATTCTATATACCAGGGGAGCGCCAAGGAAAACTTGATGTGCGTTTTCTACGGTATCGAAAACATCATTTCGATCCGTCAGACGGCACTTTCTCATACATTGCTTCCCATCGCTTCCGTAAATTTGGAACAATTGGTTTTTAGTGTAGAGGATGTAAATCAGATCTAAAATATTACGGAGATAATCTTGCCTTGAGTTTCTGTTTCGATTACCTCCCTAATGTTAAATTAGGAAATTTAAAGAAGAGATCGGAAAATCAGCGCGGGCTGGAAGCGTTCAAGAAGCGTTCAAACGCTCGTTTTTCAAGAAGTCGTTGCATTGACTCGGGCAAAGACTTTCGAATGTTGACTCTGAATTCGAATGTTGACTCTGAATTCGAATGTTGACTCTGTCTTTGAAAAATAAAATCATTGTTGTTTTGAAATTGAAAAAGAAATGAAGAAAGCAGCTGAACTGTGGAATGAGAAAGAAAGAAGATGGAATTTTTATTGTTTCATCAACAGGACAGCAGCCTCAACGGAGTTGTTGCTTCGTTGCAAAAAGAGGTTCAAAACTGAAAAATGAACTGTATTATGATGGTGGGAGAGCCATTCCACCTTGGATGATTGGATCTTGATTCTTGGCTTGGCTTGGTAGTAGAGAGCAAACATGAATTTGGACTTTTAGTATGTTTTGAAATGGGAAAAAGATAATATATTTTGGATATGGCTAACCTGGAAAAATTTATTCCTCCCCTTATTTAGTGGAAGAAGAACTATTTGTTTGTTGTTGATTTTTAAATTCTGGCTTGGCCGACCCTCGCTCGATGATGTGGCCACATCCATGTGGTTGTTGTTTGTTGTTTATGGATACGCATTGGTGGTCAGAGAAATAGAACATTGACATGTGATTGTATTTTTAAAGGATTTTATTGTTGGTAATGGTAATGACTTGTAAAATGTCAAAATACATCGACAAAACTTGACATTATTTTTATGATGCACTTTAACTGCTTTAAATTTCTGTGTTACAATTAATACAGCCTACAGCCGAGAAAAAAGTCACAGATTTTTTTTACTTTTTTATGTGAAGAGTTTGCTCCTGTTTGTCAGCAACTCAAGGGTAAAAGATTTGCCATATTTGTCTCCAACATACTTAAGATTTTAAGAGCCTTTAGATTTCCCAACTTTGAAAAAATACACAGCCAGTAAAATTTAGAGATTTTGCTTAGTAGAATCGTTGAAGAATACTTTCAAAATCTCAGATCTTTACTTTTTGTCTGGTTTTTCATTATTTTCATCTCAGGATTTTACAGCGCTAATAGTTTTAATATAATTTTAGAAAGTTGTTAAAATTTTCAGAATTTATGATGCAATTAAACGATATTCCTAATTGCTTATGATTATTGAATTTTGAAATTGCATAAAATCAACTTATTTCCATTAAATTCTAGTCTTGAAATTCTCTGTATTTCACATCCCTGTCTCAATAAAGCGGGTGATGTCTCAAGTTTGTTTAATTTTATTGCCTCTATGGTCTCGCCCTGCAAGGGAAACTTTTTGAAGAAGCTAGAGGGTAATTTTTCCACCAGAGACGAAATTTTTCCAAGTTTTCCAGCGGGTATGTGACACAGGGGTACGTGTTTACGTTAGTTCTTTCGTTAAGGGGTTTGTCAAAAAATTGCATTTTGGAAAAAGAGTAAAACCGGAAGTACAACAAGTTCACAACAAAAAATAATAACTAAAAATATTTAATGCTTTTAAGGCAGACAAACTTTCCCGAGCAAAAACGATTATTGAACTTTTTATTGAATATTCTTAGAGAGTAGAGAAGAGCATAATGGATTAAGGGAATATTTTTAACCTATAAGTCACATTCATTTGAAAGTGCTCATTTGTCAACGATTAATGAAAGAATTTGTATAATTTTCCTCAAATTCGTAGAAGTAAACGTCGTAAGTTTGTACGCCAGAAGTGTTTTAC
Source organism: Clytia hemisphaerica (assembly GCF_902728285.1). Taxonomy (NCBI): domain Eukaryota; kingdom Metazoa; phylum Cnidaria; class Hydrozoa; order Leptothecata; family Clytiidae; genus Clytia; species Clytia hemisphaerica. The sequence goes on along the minus strand of NW_027104518.1, from coordinate 8,423 downwards.
TAAATCTCTAAAGGGGCTCGGTCTTCCTGGACCTGAGCAGTTGTCGGGGTTTCGCGGGGTTTGTATTTACGAATTGATTTCGAATCTTTTTTTAAATGGCAATTTCTAGTGCGTGACCCCATAAATATTTTGCTTGCAACTTGCGAATCGAGTGACTTGCCTGGATCGCTTCGCAATTTTTATACATATACACTAGTTAGCCAGTACCCGACTAGCCTGTTAGACGAAAACCGCTTTTTTATCGCGATTTAACGTCTGTTACTTTTTGCCGTGGAATCGAATGTTCTTGGACGGGAAAGTCCGTCCAAGATTTTCTCTTCGGCGCAGCTCATTTTGCCGTGACTTTGGACAAGCTGCACTCCATCGCGTGTGCTTTTTTCGTTTTTTAAGAAGTCGCTGCATTGCTTCGATCGGTAAAGTTCAAATAGATTTTCGAACTTTCGAATTTTGTAATTCGAATTTTGTGATTCGAATTTTGAAATTTTTTTTTGAGAGAACCAAAATCATTTGTTTTGAAAAGTTGAAACCGAACGAAAAAGAAACAGTATCAGTGGATGGAGGAGAAAAGAAGATGGAAATCTTTTTTTTTGCATCAACAGCAGCAGAGTTGTTGGGTTATTTCCATAACAGGATTGAAGAATCCCAGAGACTGTAAACATTGAGAATGAAAATTATCAAATCAGATTAGATCCTATCCTACCTAGAACCATAAGTGCTGCAATCCAATGATGATTGAAAGGAAGACGAACTCGTACTTTTTGTATGCTTTGGGATGGCAACGAATATCTTTTGGATATGGCATGAAACCAGGAAGAATTTATTTTGTTTATTCCAGGCCTATTCCAGTGGAAAGAAGAACTGTTTGTTTGTTATTGTTTTTATTGGCTGTTCGATGTGGTCTCTCTATCTGGTCGCTAGTTTGAAAATATTTCATTAATAAAATGGTGGAAAGTAAATTGACATATGATTGAAAGTAAAGTGAAATTTGATTGTATTCGATTCGAAAGTTTGCTGGGAATGGAAATGAAAAACTTTCTTCACAGCTGTCTTCACCAGTGACATAGACAAGTCTTGACAATTCTGGACAATTGCCAAAACTTGACACTATTTTCATGATATTATTCTAGAATTTTTACATTATAATGTGAAGAGTTTGGTCCTGTATAATCAGAGTTAAAACTACTAATTAATTTTGAGATCTCGAGCAGATTTTAGATTTGAATTTCTCAACTTTGGAAACTAGATAGTAAGCCAGTAAAATGTGGAGGTTTTGCTTCGAATTGTGAGAGGAATCTACCTAAATTTTATTAGTTTTATCTAACTTTCTTATAAATTTATATTTTTAAGATGTTATAGTCGTTGACATAGTTTTATTACAACTTTAGAACTTTGCTAAATTTTTTGGTAAATACATTAATGATATATTTCTATTATTTGTACCTCTTAATCCTGAAATTGCACGAGATCGACTCATTTCCATCAAATGATAGTCTTGGAATCCTCATTATTTTACATCCCTGTTTCAAAAACTGGCTATGGCTGGTGTTGAGAGTTTTCTTTTATTTGATTTCGGTTGCTTTTCTCTACAACTTACAAGGAAGAAAACCTTTTGAAGAAGTGGGATTATCTCATTACCTTTCTAAATTAAGAGCCTGTTGACAATACCATTAATTGGAGCTGCTTGAAGACCTTTGGAAACTTTTTTGCTTCTATAGTTCTTTCGTTATAATAGGGGGGTATCAAAATAATTTCAAAAAAAAACATTTTCAGCTCACCAAACTCCATCCCGATCCCGAGGATTCTTTTGTTTCGATTTTAATGCACGGAACTCAAAAATTGAGACTAGATTGAACATCAACGCACATCCTCTCCTACCTATTCGATTGTCCGTTCCAGTCTTTATTTTCGAGTTCCGTGTTTTCCCGCCCTTATGCACTCCGCACGGGATCGACGTCACCCTCCACCACAGTGCGATAACTTTCGACAAACGCTTCAAAGTGTAACTGACCATAAAACAAAGAAAAAATTTGGTTTGTGGGAAGGTACTGGCTAGTACCCGACTTTCGCAAGCTTTTCACTCTCCAGACGGCAAAATGTGTGTTACTGGTATAAAGCGCCGTTTCTACCAAAACGGACACACAGAGAAGGAAACACGGAAAAAAAATAGTGACACTCTCTTTAAAGGCCCACTCGCTAGCGCTGGGCCAATTAGCAAAAGGTGTATCAAGATCGGTGAAGTTTGATTGAAGCTCGATTAGTTTGATTTATTACCTTGTTGTCCATTCTTTTTACATTCCGACGGCTTATTAGCAGACGCCCACGCTAAAGCTTAAAAATCGAGACAATACGGTTTATCATTCCATCGGAGAGGAAAAGCTGGAACTTTTATACTAACCAAACTCATGGAACACCAATCAAACTTCATCGGAAAAAAACTGTCATCATTAACAAGCGACCGCTGTACGTTGTGTGGTGGTGTACGGTGGGGCTGGATCTAAATGTCCTTTGTACCGTGAGATCGGGTAACTTGCATCAGTGGAGGCTAACACGCATAGCCCTCAAATAAATGACCTAGGCTGGTCATTAAAATACAAAGTTAAATCAAAACAAAAATGGTAGAGTAGAGCTGCGAGCGGAGCTGCATGGTTGTATCTTAATGACCAGCCAGGTTATTCATTTGAGGGCTATGCATGTTAGCCTCCACTGATGCAAGTTACCCACTCTTCTTTTCACCAGCGTCTTAGAATATCTTCCGCTAATGTTTTTAACTTTTTTATCTTATTTTATCCTTTATGTTTAAAATCACGAAAATTTACGTAATGTATTATGTGATAATTCAATAGAACTAGAACTAGAACTAGAACTCTCACGGTACGGCGGTGAAAATAGGTTAATTTGAAATCACACCCCACCGTACCCACCGTACACCATCGCACAATAACAATGTACGGCAGTGTCTAGGCAGGGTCGTTTCGATTATACAAAAATGATTGCTGAATTTCAATTGACATGATTTCTAAGAAATACTTGTTAAAACTGACTGTTTGTCACAACTGGTTTCACTATTAACACATAACTATCTATTGTAAAAAGGAAAAAAAGATCATACCTGTGCTGTTTGCAGTTTTGGTGAAGAAGAGAAGAGAGGGTATAATAATGTTGTTGTTGTGGAAAACTCTTTTTGTGCTACTTACTGAGCATGATCAATTTATTGGTGCATTCACTAGGTAAACTACACAAACATAAAATACTTATTAGTAAACGAATAATAAACCTCTTTAAATACTCTACAAAAGACCAGAAAACATGATAAAAAGTTATACAGCAGCAACAAGTTTCAAAAGCATGTGCAATCAAAATCAAGCAGCTATTAAAAAGTTCTCACAATGAATGTTTACAAAGGCTTGGTTAAACTTCTTGCACTAGCGTATTTTATTCATTAAGAAAAGCCCTGTTTTTTTGAGGCACATAATCTTATTTGCAATAAAAAAATCCGAGTTATATAACTCAAGAGGAAAATGCCGAAGTTAAACCGAGTTAAAAAAATAACTCGAAATAAAAATACTTCATTTTCATTTCGAGTTACGGGCCTTAACTCGAAGATTTCATAACTCGAAGCCATATAGCTCGATCATATAACTCGAAGATTATGTGCCTCATTCTGGATGGGCTATAGCTTTCTTATAGTAGTAAAGTCAATAAGGACCGAATTGTCAAATTGTGAAACACAGTTTACTGAACTTTGTACACTCACCATTAGTCCCCCATTAGTACAATCATGGTTGAAATATATTGAGAATTCCAGCTATTTTAACGTTTTTCAAGATTTAAAATTATGGCGAGTACGTCGATTTTGGGCTATCTCTTTAATTTAATCAAATATTTCAATTTGGGAAGGGTTGGCAGACTTCCAGGCTATATTCTGAGCCTCATTGGACTATTTTTGAACTTTTGGACCCTCAGATCCTAAGGTCCTAAGTCTAACGTTAAAACTAAGAGTTAAAATTCTGCCCTTCGAACCTGCTTTAAAACTTCCTGGGAAATTTCCCTTTTTTCTCAAATATTATGACCTTGATTGTAGATTCGAGGTGCCAAAAATTTCGCACCCCAAGTGATGTCATAGCAACGATTTTTGCTGTTTCAAAGCTTGAATTTCAAGTTTGTCTTAGAATAATGAAGGATAGGTAGCATAGAAAGTAAGATCAAAGCAAGAAGAGAACCCCTTGAAAAGTTCAAAATAATGTCTTTTAGTTTTTAGAATTTTCTGGACTAAAATGGCTGAAAAAATGGCCAAAAATCTGCAACATTGCTTGATTACTCAGCAAAAATCCATTTGCTTCCATGGTTTTAAACTGCTGAAATTGTTATTTGAAAAGTCAATTTTTCCATCCGACATGTAACTAACTTACAGACACAACTAACCCTATTTACGTAACTCGAAACCAATATTGTAACATTTTGAGTTCGAGTTATATAACTCGAGATTATTTTGATGGCATTTTAATTTCGAGTTATATAACTCGAAACCAATATGCTTATTACGTCATCTTTCACTCCAGGTTACATCATATTCAGGTCATCTGAGTTTCCAGGGTAATATAGAGGGAGTGTAAGCTCCAATTTCAAACCACCATAAAATGTCCATGAAAGAACGAAGAAAAATGAGGTTTAGTCACTGGGTACGAGTGCCATATAGGAAACACCCGATAAAACCAGAATTTGACTCATCTGTTGCTATTTTTAGTAACACTCATGGGTGAAATTCCGGTGTTTTCAGATGTTTCCGATAGGGAAAATGACGTAATCTTGACTTATGCAGATCAAAAATATTTGATACCTTCAAGGCCAACGAACTTGTAAAATTTTGCGTTTCTAGCCATAATAAAAAAAAACAATTACCATAATTACAATCCTGTCTCGATGCCCCTATAGGAATTGCTCATGCATTAAAGTAATCGAGGCTACGATTGATCGCTTGATCCTTTGATCTGCGTTTTGCATTAACTGTACATTTCCCTGATTATTTTAGTAAACAAGGTATGATTTCCCATTTTTGGGCAACACTGATGATTTTCTAGGGTATATGTACAGTGAGACCCCAAAGAAAGTGAATAAAAACTATTATAAAGTAAAATCTTCAAAACTCACTATCTAAACTGGGCTTAGAATAATTGAAATAAGATTACAATTCTTTGTTCAATCAATACAAGTGAGCTTAATCGACCCAAACAAGTTGATTGATTCCACCAACAATGATTAATAGATGTATTGGATTGGTATTTTGAGCCACTGTGCACTGTAAAATCTGATCCTTTAAAGACGGTTCGATTATATTTATTAGAGATTGGAAATTGGGCTTCTCAAATAGACTGTTGAAGTTATTAATCAATGGTCAATTAAATTAAATATAATTTTTGACTTACGGTGAAGCTAATTATTAACAAAAAAAAGACAAGAGACTTTGATACGGTGAGCAAAAAGTTAATAAATCAAATTGGAAATAGGATGGTTAAGGGGGTAGTCATATGAGATTTTGAAATTTGGTGAAAAATTTATCAATTTCGGGATTTAGGGCTTTTTAGGATCCTTTATGCTTCCTGAACATACCCTGAAAATTTCAAGACCGTAGCATAAATATCTGCCGAGATATTGGGTTTCTTATGAGCCCTGGTATACAGTTTTCTCCTCAGCAACGGGAAATTGCATCCGTTGCTAGGGCCTCATTTCCGTATGGCTGCTCTAAACATAGCATCATGACATATCAAATGAAAGCTCTTTTTACGCCCTTGTCGGGCGTCTAAGTCAATACCGCCTTTTTTCACCGGGATTTCTTAATATGACGTAATTAAAGATGGTAACCAAAGAAGTGGTATTTTCAAAAACATTCACATTTTGGAGGCAATCAGCTGTGTTTTTGACATGGAAACTGAGCTTATGTATTGTTTTGGACTGAATTATGATATTATTTAATGTTTCATTTCATTTCTCACATCTGGGAAAGCTTTGGAAGCCTATAATTTGAGTGAAAGCAACAATTTGATTCTGCGAGCTGATGTTTTCGAGCAGTAAAACTTGTACACCGAAAAAAACAGTTTCAAAGTGATGGACTATAGACTATGAATAAAAGGAACCAAACGTATTCAATGATGTATCCATTGTGAGTCTTAGATCCAGTGGAAATCTAGTCTTTGATGAATCATGGCGCCAGAGGCGATCCTGGAAAATTGAGTAAAACTATGCATTGCATCATGATTGACGTTCAACCCGCCGAAGACACGTTTCCCTAAGATCGACACTGAAATTCACCTGTAAATGATATAAACAGATTTGAGAGAGCACAAGGATGATATATTTTGTTGGCAATATGTTTTTTGATGAAAAAATGCACTTTTATTGACTTAAAGCCATGTTTACGCGTCGTACGCAGAGTTGACGCAAAATACTTGGAGATTCCCGGAGCATGGGAAGGCCATTTTTTTCAAAAAATTTGGACTATTTTAGTATTTCCAGTACCTTTTCAACATTAAAAGTAATGTGTCAATCCATTTTAGTCAACCACATCAAAAATTTTGTAAAACGATCTATGTATCCCAGAAAAATTGAGAAAAACCTCTATTTTCAACTTTCTGCGCCGTTTTCTTAAAACACGTTTTAGGGGGTTTTCACGCACCTTGTCAGCCTTTTCTCAGGATTGAGAAAAGCTATCGACTTGAAATTTTCAGGGTAGTTTTCCATTATGGTAAGCCTCAGGATGAATGAAGCAGTTTTTTAAAAAAATCATTTTTTGACTTTTAAACTGAAAAATTACAAATTTTAGGTTCCAGACCCCCTGGTTTGAAATTTTGAAAAAATTTTCCACTCATTCTGGAGACTTTCATAATACTAACCTTTACCAAAAGAAATTTTTTGAATACCTTTCTTAGCTTTTCTTAAAAGGTTGACACAATATTTTTATAGCTTTTACCCCCTGGACGATATTACCCCCGTCTTTACTATTTTTAGAATTTTTTTTTAATTTTTCAAATCCTTTATAGTTGTGCTACAATTGTGGAAAGTTTTATTGAAAAATATTTACTACTTCAGAAGATATAACAAAAAGTTTAAAAAATGACATTTCAAATTTCTCATATGACTACCCCCTTAAAAGAAGCTAATTTTAGTCTCGTCCAAATTTTGTTCAATTTTTTTCACACATACTGTATAATACAACCCCGGGGGAGTGGACACTCGATTCAAAAACAACCGTATTGGCCCTTATAATTGGACTTTTATGGTTTACCCAAATTACTTTAAATCTAGAGCGAAAAAGCAACTCTTTCAGTACACTTTTGTATATAATAAGTCAAAAAAGGTCAGATTTTCCGTTATCTTTCTCAATAAGCTTTGTTTTTCTCACTTTTTACACCCTTAGAGTGCACTTTCTCCAATTTCGACCCATAGAGTGCACATTGCGGGAAGTCTGAAAGCCTTGACTGCCCGTGTATTTCACAGACCCCTCTTCTATATATTTTATTGCAAATGTTCACTTTTTAAAGCTCTAGTCCAAAAATAATTATAAATACTGGTAACAAATTGTCAAAATTTCAGTCAATAGTATCTTCCAGACCTGAAAGTAGTAGTAGAGTAGTTGAAAGTGAAATAAATGGAGAATCTTTATTAGCTTTCTTGGGACCTAAAATCTGGGCCACCCTTCCCGATGGCTTTAAAAAACTTAAAAACCTAAATGAATTTAAAAAAAGAAATCAAGCAATGGAGGTGTACTACTTGTCCTTGCCGAAACTGTCACACCTTTATTCATGGCGTTGGTTTTATCGATTGAATTTGAATTAATTTGTAAATAATAAATGATTTTGAATATCAACCTTTTAGATAATTAAAAGTTGAGTTAGAGTTAGAGTTAGAGTTGTGTTACGCCATAGTAACGCAATGGCAGCATATCAACAAACTATCATTAAGATTGAATAAGTATTCCAAAGTCATTCCAACTTATGCAAGGTATTGAATTTCTAAATTCTTTTTATAAGAACACGAGGCTCATTTTGTTGCAACCAAAGAAATACTTAAGAACTTAAGTTGAAGCTTAAGTCGGAGATTGGTAACAAAAAGAAAATTTGAAGTCACCTAACTGAATGTAAGCCCACACCACCCTAAGAAACCTGAAATTCATGAAAATGTGAACAGAAAAATATTTACTGGTTCTTATAAATTACGGAGTTTAACCTAAAGTATGGTCTTTATATTAAGTTTTAATACCTTATTTTTAGCATAGATAGGAAGAAATATTGATTATGACGATTAAAAACGAGGTTTATTAAAGTTGGCTATAGAAAAATCACACAATTATGTTAATAGCATTATAATAACATTCTTAGAATGATTAAGTTTTAAAAGACAATAAAGGATATTTTAGATTTTTAATTGTA
>NW_027104517.1:12174-142554 GCF_902728285.1 Clytia hemisphaerica | reverse complement strand
TTTAGTATCGGAAATATTTCATAAGTACATTCTCCGCACTGCGTGAAAAGGCAACACTACCGTCTCTTGATCTGATGATTCAAACAGAAGAATCACTGGCTCCATACATCCCGTTCTCGGATTGGAAAACATCTCATTAAAAAAGCTTCGTAACCAGTTACTTAACATGAGAGAAGAACATTAGTGCTTGGGAATCATTTGGTTTTGCTAGAGCAGCATCTCATGCAATGTTTTGAAAAGTAAGCACAGTATTTTTTATTTTTATATAATATTATTATTATTGTTATTTTGATTGATAGAAATAACAATAATGAATAACATCTGATCCTTTGAACCTACAATCTTTCGAGAAATACATTGAGATTTAAGTGCATTTTAACGTTTTTCAGAATTTGGAGTTCGGGCGAGAATTGCTATTTTAGCACTTCAACTATCTTCCATTGAACATTTCGATTTTAGATGGGTTTAGTGGCTTCTAGACTAGATTCCAAGCCTCATTGCAAATTTGAGCTTTTGAATCCACAGATCCTAAGGTCGTAAGTCTTTTGAAGTCTAATGTTTGAAACTCTACTTTAGAACCGTACTTTAAAGCATTTAAAAATCACTTGTGGTTTTAAAATTCCACCGGAAAGTCCCTTTGTCTCATATTTTTCTTGAGAGACTGTAGAAACAAGAGTGACATTCAAAAGTATACTAGTACAAGGTCAACTTTCTTATCTATAGAAAGAAACTTAAATCGGGTTTATGGAAAACAGACATCTACGTTCGGGACAAACAAAACGTAGACGCTGCAAAACGAATACTGAATCCAACCGTCAGAAAAACACTTTCAGAAGAAGAAGAAAATGCTGGGAATCAGAAGAATCTTGGAACGAGAGTTTACCTGAAGATTGGCGCAGGAATCTTAGATGCATACAATGACAATAAGCTTAGCTTGAAAGAAAGAAAGAAAAGAAAGCATGGACAGCTGTTGTTTTTTTTAAGTAGGTAATTCGTCCTTTGAGCAGTTAATAGTCAACCCAGGGGGAGACACTTAGGCAAAATGGGTGCCGCATATGTGTGAGCCACAAGGATCCCTTTTTCAGAACCTCGAAAGTATCTCAAAGAGATAGAAGGATCATTAAAAAGCAAAGTGAGTCTCTGTAAGAGTCCAAAATTCACAAAAAAAATCTAAATTCCTATCCTTGCATTTTGAGAGAACTACCAAATCAACCATTTTTTTAAATAATAGTTTTCTATACGGTGGTTTATACTGGTACAAACTTCGGGCACTCCCAGCTGGCACAAAATCGGGTCCACAGAACGTTCTTTAATCTAACGTCCATGTAATGTTATTTGAACGTCGAAACAACGTTGGATGCTAGCTGAGACGCAGGCGTATTTTAGATTTTATTTCAATGAAATTTGAAATAAAATCTTTAAATACACCTACATTGCCTGAACTTCACGCCAGCATAAAACACCGTGTAGCAATTGATGTATACTTATATTATTGAACTTGTAATTTCGTATTTATTAGATTGTGGAAATCGTGGATTGACATCACAGAAAGTGATGATGAAAAGTATTTTATTACGAAGCAGACCTATAATGACGTGATAATTGCTGGTAATACAATCATATTGACATCGATTCTATTCCATCGGTACTACCCTGATGTCAACTACAATTTCCAACTACTCGGCTCAGATGGTTGTGAACAAGTTTTTGCAAGACTCCGTGGCTTTGTCCGAGGAAAACCAGCATTTACGATGCTAGAAATGTTGGATTTTGCTGCCAGGTAGATTTTTTACCTATATAAAAAAATAGTGCATAAATTTAATTCGCTGCCAAGTGTATTTCCACAAGCCAACAAGAGTACCACATCATTGACCATCACATCTAGTATAATAAAAAGAAAGCTAGTGTTTTGTTATTTTTGCCTGCTTTTAGATTACAACGGTTAAATGAACTAAATGTGAAACCGATAGCTGTAACACAGAAAGAGAGCCTGCCAAATATTGAAGAACTGATCAAAGAGGGTATGAAAGAAGCAGAAATCGAGGTATTTCTGAATGGTATTGATAACCTTTGTTCCTCGTCTCCATGACAAGTGCCCTCTAGAGACCTAAAAAAGAGGGAAGCATATTGATACATTAAGATGAGGATTCCAACAACTTAGAAATTTATATCTTCTACAAGTACAAAACTGTTAAAAAGAAACGGCCATTTCAAACTTTTATGAAAGCAAACTTATACTTTATATTTTTTCTAAATTTTCAAGGTTGTATCAACTATAAGAAGCCTTGGAATGGTAGAGGATCTTATCACTGGCCGCGTACTTGTAAAACAAGGAGATGACATACTTTTGAAAAACATCACGTATCATGGATGGAATATCAACTTATCAACGCCTGATCAGCCAGACGAAAAACGATGTTATTGATTTTGAAATTGATGATATTGATGATGAAACCATGGAAGCCCAGGATAGTATTGTGGAGGATTCTCTAGAAGATTTGGTCACTGTTGCGTCAGAACTTGTTATTGATGGTAGGTAAAACAAATCTTCAATTTGTCGTTTGTGCTATAATTATCCTAAAAACGAGAAGTTGGATATCAGACTGCATTCAAAGAAAAGTCTATAGCCTTTTCTTATTGTTGTTAGCCAAAGATTCTTTTAATCAATTTCGCATCGATTAATTGATTTCAAACTTTGTGAGTTATGAAACATAAAAACCCTTAGCAAAATTCAAAATAGAAAAAAAAAAAAACAGAACACATTTTTCTTTAACGATATTTCGACGCTTAAGTGTCTTTTTCAAGTTCAATTACTTCTAGTTGGGCACATTTGTCACAAACACCTAGACTTGGCTCAAATAACGGAGTATTTTTAAAATTAATTTTTAGCAAATACTGAAGAAGCGAATAAGCCTTCTCAATCAAACGAATGTTCACTTGCTACTAAAGACAAATGCCTTCATGTGATTGACGAAAAAATAAAAAAAAGAAAGAAAGACGAAATCAATTGGATACAATGTGAATTCCCTGGGTGTGCGAAATGGTATCATTATGAGTGCGTTGGTATCAAGTTTAAACCGAATGAAGCAGCTAATTATCACTTTGATTGTCCCGAACACGATGGAAACAGTAACCAATTGTACAGAGTGAAGGTTTTCTTCTACAGATGTGAATGTTTTGGCAGATGAAAATGAATTCACTTCTCATTCCCTGCAACGTGAAGTATCTGGCAGGAATAAAGGTGCGTGGCGTCCACGATACGTATTTTGGGAGGGGAATTATTACCATATTTCAAGATTTCTTTCACTACAAGCTGGTAAATCGTATACACCTGCCGCTTCTAGAGCAGAACGCTGGAAGTCAACAAATACGACCTCTTATTTTGATAAGCTTGGCATTGTGCATGATGGTTTGGGGCTTGGTGAAATTATCGTGTACCGCAAGGACAAAAAAACTTGCGCCGTTGGTTTTGTTGTTCGGATTGCTCAGAAATTTGGTGCGAAGGCAATTCACCCGACTCTATCTCTAGAGAAAGAAAAGAAACTCGATAAAATTATTTTTACGTGCCACGGTATCGAGTTCAAAGGAAAGAAGGCCATTTTTTCAATGCCCCTTGTGAGAAACATTGTATTAGTTAATGGCCAGTCATTTATCTCTAAAGTAAACTTAACAATGGATACTGTAATAGAAAAGAAAACTCTAACTTTGTTAAAAAAGTACAAAGTAATTTGAATACTTCACATACTGGAGTCGTTTATAATGCATGTAATATAGTAGGCATTATATGATAATACGATTATTGTTACGTGATTTAGTTTGTATAAACTAAATACTTCAGTGCATTTTCGCTAATTCGCTAATTCTTTTATTTGAATCTCTCTTTAATTTGAATCAAATTTCAGTCGGAAAAGAGATATAAATACCGTAAAGAGATTTCTTCGTAGAATGCTTTCGATAATTCGAATCTCTTCGTATTCGGACCAATCAGTCCGGACCGATGAGATTAGCACCCGTTTGAATGCAAATTGGCAATAATCAACTTTTATTATTTTGTTAGCTGCATAGATACTTTTTGATGGTTTAAATCGATTTAGATTTTAACGTTTTCACTACACTGTTTCTAATCCTGTAAATTTTTGTTTAAAAGAAAACTTAAATGAACTCTAACAAAATAGTTGAAAATACTGAATATTCACTTTATTTTTCGAGTCCTCAATTTATCCCCTCTATTCTAAGGTCCCACCACCCCGCTTCTTAATTTCAGAATTTATGTTTGTGACCCCTAAAGCCGATGTCGTCGTCGAATAATGCTGAGTCCAATCGGGAAAATCCCTCATTTTACTCTAGCCTTTATTTTAGCCTTAATTCACATTATCAGGGGCTTTCATCGAGTTTCAAGCCCGAAGGGCTAGAGGCGAATCTTTAACCCTTCTCAGGCAACATAAATTGAACCACTTATTATTTCCCATCCAAAACTCATCATTAAGACGGATTTATATCTAGTGGTTCCTTTGCTTGTTGAAATCTAGCGATAGATTTTAGTTTTAATCCGGCATTTGTATGAAAACCACGCGCAGGCGTTTTGGATGGGAAATAAGTGGTTTCATTTCCCATCCAAGATTCTCGACTCTCCCTTTGGGCTAGAACTCAATGAATACCCAGCCTTCTAATTTGTTAAAAAAATTGGTACCCCCTTTTATACATTTGTATATACCTCTTCGGGTAGCTTATTCTCACATTCCGGGATTCACTGAGGAAACAAGACGCTAATTATAACCTCGAATAAGGACAAAACAATGATTTTTGGCACTGCAAGCGATCATATAGTCTGTACACAAACCCGATTTCTATGGATAATTTCAAAATTCATTGTCGTACTACCTTAAGGGAACAAATTTTCACGGAACAAATTTTCGCGGAATTTAATTTCGCGGTTTTTCGGCAAATTTTGAGCTGTGAACCGCGAAAATTTCTTCCCGCGAAAATTTCTTCCCTTAAAGTACGCTACGGTATTATCGTTAGTTTGATTCGCAAACCTCTATAGATATATCTCCTATAAGAAACTTTTTTCGCTAGAGGATGAGCAGAAGCCTATATTATCGTGAGATACACTCTGGTACACAGAGTAGCGATCATACATACAGAAAATTAGCACAATCGATCGCAATCGATCTTAATCGATAACAATCGAATTCAATCGATGGCTAATCGATAATAATCGAATTTAATCGATGTTAATCGATACCAATCGATAATAAAATTTTACGTTCCTATCGATTGGCCATCGATTAGTAATCGATCGATCATCGATTACGAACGACTTTTATCGATTGACATCGATTAAATCGACAATCGATGTTATCGATTGGGTACGCCTGGAAAAAAAAGCCAAAGGAAACTCAATCATTAACCAGTCAATTTTGCTCCATGTTTAAATTTTTAGCTAAAATCAGTTCATCAACCATTCCCATTGTTTTGTTGCATTGCATTCGTTCACGTTGTCGTTGGGTGCAAACTTTTTTCATATTGCAAGTATGTAATAGTCAGATTTATTCACAGTCACTTGCCTTCGTACGATTTATGTAAATATACAAACAAAATTGAAGTTAGTTGTTGTTGTGAAAGTTGATAAAATGTCCTGTTTTTCCAAGACAAGACCAAGAGATTGTTGTATCATCTCTCATTCCAACAGAATGAATGTACAGTAATGTACAGTAAACGAAACATCAAATCCAGAAAGGAATATTAAGAAAAGTTCACTATCGACCATTCCTTGTGACAATCGTACAAAAATCATGATCCAATTCAACTCATCAAAGCATATAAACCAAAGCAAAGAAAAGTAGCCAAAGAGCAAAAGTTGTTGTCTATTTTCTGCCATCTTTGTTTTGGGAAAATTCTATTTGTCATCAACGATCCTGTTGTTTTTTTTCCACAGAAATTCTAAGTCCCGAAGAGCATGGGTATTAAGTTTACAGACCAGAATAAACTCATGACGTAAGTTTATGATTTCTGTTATGCGTATTTTGTATGAAATGCGGGCGGGAAACAAAATTAAACCAATTGGCTCCCCAAGTGCTAGTAGCGCAAACTACTGTTATTATGCAATTGTTTGAATGAGTTGATGGTGTATAATCATATAAATTGCGCGTGTTTAAAAAACCTTTCTTTTGGCTTGTGAACATGAGACTCGTTTTCGTTCATAACCACTAAAGTAGAAGCGTAGAATGTCTTTCATTTATTTTAAGTTTTCCACTGCAGTGAACTTTTAAATAAATCCTCTAGTCAATCGACTTCTAAATTTAATATATTTTATGAGGTGCCTTTTATAGCTTCCCCTTTTCTCAAAATTTTCCTTTTCATTTGACGATTTGAAGATCAAGTCTAAAAGCATATCCCAAAGACAAAAGAGGATGCGTTTTGATAAAAAATATCAAATCGTTTCCCGATCAAGTAAATAGTATCCAGTCAGGCAAATCCTTGTATTTGCACGGGGTGTGCATTTGCAACAGGTTTTCCCGACCCTGTGCAAATGAGCTAGAACGCGTCAGGCAAATACGTCAATTTCAACTTTGAATTGAAAACGGGGGAAAATGAAGACGAACGGGGCTTTCATTTTTTCTTTACGAGATTCTTCATTCGTTAATAAAGAATTGTGTCCATGGAAAAAAGATTCCACCCATGCAATCTTTTTTAATCAAGCAAAATATTTTTGGTAAGTTTGAGTATTTCTAAACGCCCGCGTCTAGATCGCGCGATTTCACACAGAGTTCCAAAAATCCAGTGTATTTGCACCGGGTTTTCGCGCTACTTTCGATTTCGACCCGTTGCAAATGCAACGTAGCGGACCCCGTGCAAATGCAAGGATTTGCCTGACTGGTATCTTATTGGGTAACCCTACTACGGTTAATCTCATAACCGATCACCATTGCTAAGGCATATGATGCAGAACCATTCCCTTTAGAGAGCGCATCTATCTGGCATGCATGGAAAGTGCATAGAATGTGTGGAGCACGAAGAGCTGCTTGGAGGTTATACTACGGTTGATTATTCTGGTCTGTAAATTTAATATCCACGCTATTCAAGACTTAGAATTTCTGCGGAAACAAAACAACAGGATCGTTGATGACAACTAGAATTCCTTTGTTTTTTGACAGTTAGAAACAAAGCAGTATGGTCCGATCAACAATACGCTTCTGAAACGGCCGACGTTGCCCGATCGAAAAGGAGAATAGAGCGCCGTACGGATATTTACAATAGACGTTTCTCGAAGAAGAAATGACGTCTTCCGCCTTGAAAAAAGAACACCCTACTGTTTCTACCGCCGGAACTTGATTTAAAAAGAGACTCATGTACAAACTCACGAAATTGACCAAAACCGAGCGTTAGACTGAAGAAGAAGAAGAAGAAGGAGGAGAAGGAGAAAAATTACCGTTTTAACAAATATTTCCTATATAGATAGGAAATATTTAATAATTATTGATGTCCTCAAAAGATTTCAAAGTGCTTTATCAGATAACATCAAGCAACACAAGTCCCCAAGAATTTCTAAATTCGTTTATGTAATTGCTAGTATTTGCAGGATTATTCCTAAGATGACGAAGGTTCAAACCTACGGATTACGGAGTATATCCAAGCTGAACTCGACTGAGAATATAACAATGCAGTAACCAAATTGGCTAATTTATTTTTCGAAGATTTTCCACTCTGAACATTGTTATTCCACCCCCCCCCCCCGCTTATCAATTTTTGGGAAAATGTTTTTGAAAGTTCCCTTTTTTTGTCCCAATTCTGCTGTATAGACTTTTTTCAAAGAGGACGTCCTGTTGAATAATTTTGTATTCCAGCCATAAAAACAATGATAGAGCCATGCATAATTACTGTATCATGTATATTGTATACATTATGCATGGTTTTATCATTGTTTTTCTGCTGGACTACACAATTATTCAACAAAGGGTGGCCTCTTTGAAAAAAGGTTTATTAGCCTCCTTTTAAAAAATTTGCCACCCAGGACATTTTTATTCCAACCCCCCCCCCCCGCTTATTAAGTTTTGAGATTTTTCAACCCCCCCCCCCTTATTCCAATCCCCCCGGCTATTAGGTACCCAAGAGTAGGTGGACTTTAGTTGGATTTTAGTATTATACTAGCCATCACCCGGCGTCGCACCTGCTGAGTAGAGTGTTGTGTTATTGAACACATCAAAAGGCCTTGGGATAGTGCATAATTATATCATTTTATTTTAAGCGCTTATTGCCAGAAATATTAGCCAAAAAGGGGAAATATCTGAAATGAAAGAATGACAAAAAGGAAAAAAGTTCCAGGCCAGGCCAGGAAATCACTTGAAAAAATTGTCAATTGAGAACAAAGTTTTCTTCATTTTTTAAATGCATATGTGGAAGAAAATGTCAAGTTTTAAACGCACATTGAAGAAAATATATATTCATAACAAATGTTTTCCATCTTTTAAATGTACGTGTAAGAAATCTCCAAATTTATAAAGTTTTCAACGTTTTCAACTCGTATTGAGGAAAATAAATTCATAGCAAAAGTTTTCCATTGTTTAAATGCAACCTTTTGCCTTTAAAACGCACGTGGAAAACAATCTACAAATTCACAACCAAAGTTTTCCACATTTTAAATGCACGGGAAAGAAAATCTCCAAATTCACAACAAAAGTTTCCACGTTTAAAACGCACGTGGAAAAAATCTCCACGACCAAAGTTTTCCACATTATAAATGCATGGGGAAGAAAATCTCCAAGTACCAAGTTCAAGACAATGATTCCAATTGTTTAATTCCATATTTAATACAATCAAAATTTTAAAAGTTAACATTCTTCATATTGGCCAAGGTGTTCCGGTTATATCAGCTTAAAAAGTTTGAAATTACCAGTTCTGTGAACCGCAACAGAATTTTCCCCACAAAAAGAGTTTTCACCAACTGTCACTAACCAGTTAATTCATTGTTGTAGATAAAAACACCAAGGGAAATTCAATCATTAACCAGTCAATTTTGCACCATGTTTAAATTTTTAGCTCAAAGCTAGCTAAATCATAGTTCATCACCAACCATATCGCATCTGACCATGACCATTGCGCATTGGGTGGTGCATACCATAAAAGTGAGTTCAAACTTTTTTGATGTCGCAAGTATTTTTTTCAGGTATAACATGGCCAGATTTATCCACAATATCACTTTTAGGTAAATATACAGGCATGAAGTTAGCTTGTTGTGAAACATGAATAAAGTTGACAAAATGTCCTGTTTTTCCAAGACCATCAAGATAAGAGATTGTATCTCTCACACCAAGAGTATGTAAACGAAACATCAAATCCAGACAATCGTACAAAAAACTCAATTCAAAAATAGCGAAAATAGCGAAAGAGCAACATTTGTTGTCTATTTTTTGCCTCCATCTTTGTTATGACTGTTAAAAAGCAGTATGGTCCGATCAACAATACGCTTTCGAACCGGGCAACGTTTTCCGATCGGCAAGGAGAATAGACCACCGTACGCATATTTCCTACGACGTGTCTTGAAAAACTGACGTCTTCTGCCTCGAAAAAAGAACATCATACTGTTTTTACCGCCGGAGCTTGATTTAAAAAGAGACTCATGTACAAACTCACGAAATTGACCAAAACCGGCGTTAGACTTGAAGGAGAAGAAGGAGAAGGAGAAGGAGAAAAATTACCGTTTTAACAAATATTTCCTATAGATAGGAAATATTTAATAAGAAAATACCCTATTAATTCCATAACATTTCGATTTAGAGGGGATTTATTTTAAAAATGTCTCAATTCGAGTAGTATCCAATCAACTTCGATACTGATTTTCGCCTGAAAAAATCAATTCAAGCATAACTCTCGTCGTCGATTCTTTTGGTCGGTTTTCCAGGTATTGAGGTTTAATGTTTATGCAATGCTGTAGTTTTTTAGCCTGGAAATGTTGATATCACGTTATGCTTTACGAAAAACGCGAAAAACGTGTATAAAGAGTAGGTTTTTAACATAGAATCTGACAGGGTAGGTTTTTCAGGGTAGAATCTGACAGGGTAGGTTTTTCAGGGTAGAATCTGACAGGGTAAGGTTTTTCACAGTAGAATCTGACAGGGTAGATTTTTCATCGAATTTTTCTTCTGACAGGGTCTATTTTTCATCAAATTTCATTTCTGACAGGATCGACTTTTGAAACTCCAGCGGCACGTCCCCGTCGGTCGTCAAGGTCAGTGCCCCCCCCGGGAATCTTGCAGTGTGAAAATTAAAATTGATGAGTAAGCAAACGTTATCACTCTTATTTAAAAACAAGACTTTTAAAGAAAAGCAAGGTAAACTTACTGGTGGAACCTTCTCAGGAATCATCCCCTATTGAATCGAATGAAAAAAAACATTAACAAAAGATGAGTAAAATAAATAATATGAAGAAAAACATTTTCATCGATCTTAACTTTATGCAGGAGAAAAAAAAGATAAATGATTTTTGAAGAATGAATGTAATTGTACCTTCTCATGGGGAAGTCCACCTAAAATATAAAGGAAAAAGTCAAATCAACTAAAAAAGTTATCTGCAAAACCATATGAACAAAATGGCTTAGTTTTGTTTTTAAATAAGAGTGATGTCGTTTGTTTACTCGTTAATTTTAATTTACAAACTTTTCTACATAGAATTGACGCGGGTGTGGAGCAAGATTGGTCAGAAAGAGGAAAAGAAAAGCAGTTTTTTGCTAATATCAGCATGATATAACAATAGCAGGACACTTTCCTGATATAAAATATGTGTCTGATATGAAACGGGAACTCTAATGTAAAAATAAATTCTTTTAAAGGTATATCAGATAATATGTGTTGAAGATTAAGCGACGCTACAAGAGTGCTCTAAAAGGTGAAGGAGTATGATACAATTTTCAAAAAAAAATACAAAAATTGCTTTACAGTACTTGAAGTTTGATGTTGTTACAACCATCAGCTGTATATAACAGAATCAGATAGTATAAAAAACTAAAAATTCACCCCAGTTTTGAAGTCTTCGGTTTGACAATTGTGTCCATTTTGGCTTCGGTGCTTGTTGTATCTAATGAAAATAAACAAATAAATCAAATAAATAACAACTCCGGGGGTACTTAGGATAGGTGTCGGGTATATGTGAGCCATAAGGGTCAATTTTTTTCACACTCTCGCCAAAGGGGTACAAAAATCATTAAAAAGCAATTGAGGGTTTGTAAGGAGGATTGTAAGGGTTCCAAGATTACGAAGATCAGAAATCAGCTACCTCAACGGGTCATAAATTTTTGAAATTTGGACTAAAATTTGAAAGTTTTGGCTGAAATTTTGTGAAAATAGTCTTTTTAAGGGTCGATTTTCGGACATACCCGTCATCTTGCAAACCTAGTACCCCCCCCACCCCCAGGTAATAACTTTTAAAATGTCCTTGTCTTTCGGTGACAGATTCTTACCAGACAAAATATTTTCATCATAGCATTTAAAGCATTTTAAGTGTTAAAATTTTGTAGATATTGAAATAATGCTCACATTCTTTACCAAGTTTGCTTCCTCTTCTTTTGTGATAAAATTTGGAATATAAAATGCTGATGAGGGAATCTAAGATGTAAATATGAACATTATAAAAAAAAGGAATAAAATAAAATGGACAGTTTGAATTGATATTAGCCGTCTAACAAATGAGAGGGCGCGGTTAGGAAAACTGTTAAACATAGCCTAATTGCCAGAGGATTGAAAATAGTAACTTTAAAGTTCATAAAAGTGGGTAAAAAACCAGGCCACTTAGAGAAAAATTATGAAACTTTTCTTTTTCAACAACCGAAAATAATCTCAAAATGTTCACCTGAGGATGAATACAAATGATGGAAAGGGTTAAGCATTAGCTTGATTATAAATCAGAAAATTATTTACCTCTGGCACAAAGAAATCTTTATAATTTATTTCAATCATTTAAATTTTTCATATTCACTGTAAAGAAAAGAAGTTTTAAATGAATTTCATCTTATCAAAGTTCTTTGAAGAGGGATTCTACAAAATATTAACAGGTATGCCTGTATTTGTCTTTAAACCAGCTTTGTTGCATCGTGAAACACAAGGATTATTAATATACAAAGATAATCCTGCTGAAATCACCAATAAGTTTTATTATAAGATCAAGACCTTTATTACCCAATGCAAAGGTTAAATCAAAAGAAACTTCTGGAATTCGAAAAGCAAAAATACCGGACGTTTGCCACACAGTGTTGAATTTAAACAATGAAAGTGGTAACAAACGCCCTGTATTTTTAATGTGTTTCCGTATAAAAGATTACATCATGAATATCAATTTTAAAACACATTATTCTGATATTAGAAATATATTAGTACTCATCATCTGATAAAAATATCATCGATATATTATTTATGTACAAATTTTCCAAAATATTACACTCTAGTATAACGCAAATAATACAATGGTTATTTGTGTTGCCAGTTATAGTTTATCCCTCAGCTAATTAGCCCGAGGCTAAGAAATTAATATAGAAAAACAAACTATATGTTTAAATTTCTAATGGATTCAAACCAAACTTTGATAACAAAGCTTTGTTTCTACTTTGAATTTCCATTGATTCATTTTGCCAAGCACTCCGAGCTACTTGCATTTTATCTACAATCGCATCAAAAGCATCATGTAAAATATTCTCATATGCATTTTCAATATGATCAAGCCTCCTCTCTAATTTAAAAATCACTGAATCTTTTTCCTCAATGATTCTTTGTTTCTCGGTACGCTCATTAGCTAATTCTTGTTCAGTAGTTGTTAAACGTGTAGTCAAATCAAGGATTTTGTTTTCCAGTAGATAAGTCTTATGCGTCAAATCTTTTTGCATACTTTTGTATTGCCTGATAAGATCTGATGATATATCGTGTTTGCTTTTGCGTTCTTCAATTATCTCATCATTAGCTTTTCTCATCTGGTCTCGTAAATCATATGATTTGAGCTGTGAACGACGTGCTATTTCAGTGCGCATTGCCAGATGATCTTGTAGAGAAGTAATCTTTTGAATAGTTTGCTGATATTTTTCTTCGATTGTTGGTTCACTAGCTTTTGCACTTTTTGCACGCTTCTTTTTTACTTTTTTCTTTGGAGGCATCTTTTTGATTTGTTTTTGAATTCTAGATTTTCTTTCTTCTGCTGAAATAGATTAAAGTTATATTCAACTTCTCAATCTTAAACAACCCCTAACTTTAAATTCATCCATTTGAAAAGAATCTTTTTCAGAGAGCAGTTCTGAGTTCCCCTGTTCGTTACTATGATGGTGAAGAGCTTAATGCTAAACTCAATTCAGAATTAAATCAAGCTTTTTACAACAGCAGATCCCTTTTATTTTAAGATACAAATACAATTTTTTTGGTTGATTTATTTGATAAGCCCTATAATTCTCTAGATATAACAATACAAAATGATGTACCTTGTACCAAAAGTTACATAAATATGAAATTTTCCAAAGTTCTATACATAAATAAAATATATCCAAGGAATCGAATAAGGGAAAGCCATAAAGCTCAAAATTTAGATCAAGTTCTGCTTCGACGACGAAATATGACATTAATTATATTGTAATATCTGTCAGAATTTTGAGCTTCAAATGGCTGTATTTGTTTTCAGAATTTTATACTTTACACAAAAAGTCTCCAAAAACATTCTTTTCCGAATGGGTAAGAGTTTGCCAGGTAAGGATGAAAAATCTGTGACCCAACAAGATTTAGCAAATTACAGAATGAGCTTGCTTTAAAAAAGGCATTAATATCAATTTTTTTTGTAAATTCTAAACATCATGCCCTTAGGATATATCCATGAAGGCAAAAATGCCCTTCAAATAGGATTTATTATTTAAGAAGTCCCCACCCATTCAACTTTGTACAAATGCAAAATAAGCTATAACAAAGAATAACATGATTGCCATTGACAACATCATGCTTCTTCTGTTCTCATGGCGCAATTCTTTCAACTGGGTTTCTAAAAATAAACAATAAATTAAATTTTATTTATTTTCAAAAACAGATTCACTGAGTTATAAGATTCGTTCATGTGGAATATATAGTTCTAAAAAGTTCTAAAAGATCTTCAGCATTTCTTACCATGTATTAAACTTATTTACCAGGTGTGCAAGAAATAAGTTTTCCTGTTTGATGTGAAATTTCTCAATTTAAATGACTTTTCAAAGGCTTTTTATCTACAAGAGGAAAGATAAACTCAAATTTTCATACGTCATTTATCAAATTTGGTCCAGTAGATCAAAAGTTATAAGCTGAAATAAAATAATAAATCACTTTCTAAAAATTCTAAGACCGGTCTAAAATAGACCTTTCAAATTTATATTAAAAAACAGAACAGTGAATTATTGCCTTTTGCCTGAATAAAGCAGTTTAATTGCAGTAAAAAATATTTAAAATATATTTTAAAGGCCTCGTAAATGGATTAAATTTACTTTCTGTCGAACTTTCAATCTATTTGGAGATCTCAAGAAATTGCACTTTGAAGAGGGTACATAACTTATTTTTAGCACACCTGGTATTTCTATCTGCTAATACCCCACTAATAATCAAGTTCTATCACAGTTTTAATTAGTTCTGCTGTAGGTTTGGGACATATTTAAAGTTGGCAACAACCTCATCCAAAATACGGTTATGACAGGAAAGTTTTTTTAATTTGATATTTGGAACTTAGCCTGTCATTTATTCATTTTTCAACTTGTACTTTACACATCAAAAAGGCACAATGATGAGGCATAAATAATGCAAAGAAGCAAGCTTACTATATTCAGTAACAGTAGATGTTAATTGATCCCTCTCTTCAGACAACTGTTCACTAAGAAAGAATGTAAAGGATAAAAATAAATAAAGAGAGTTTTGGTGAAATATTATCTCATGAAAATGTTTCTGATTGAAAAATTTAAAAATATTTTATAACAGTAAATCAAGGACTTACTATTTTTCATTTGCTAGTTTATCTTTACGGAGAGTCATGCCAATGTCATCCAGACGATCTTCATAACTCTTGATTCTTCTTTCACAGTATTCTATCTATATTGTGAAGAAATAAAATACTGTATATACATCCTTTTCCCTGAATGAAGACAATCCAAGAATTTTAGCTGAAACTAAACATTGATTCTAACGAAACCTATTACTAATTGAGTATTTAATGTATTTAATCCATTGAAAATGAATTATCTTAAAAAGAATGAAAACATTATAAATATCAATTACAACATTAAAATTTTACCTGAGAAACAATGGAGCGATTTGAACTCATGTTTTGCTTTTACGCAATCTTTAAAAAACTAAAATAAATAAGTGATACTTTTATGGATCTACCTGATTAATAAACAGAAAATATTAAACTCAAAATCAGAATATAAAGGAAATGATTGATCCAATCAAAAAGTACTCAGAAAGAAAATCTAAATCTGTACTGTATGTATTGATTTCTTCTTATTCTTCTGAAAATTCACCTGTTGAGGAGATGACAAATAAATTTTATTTTGATTCTAAAATTCAATGTTCCAATTTTTTAAGCTAGCCCAGTTGACATATGTACGCGCACCCATTGCTTATAGTTTAGCTTGAAGTTTAAAAGAAAACCAAAACCCAAACTGCCATGCAAATAATACTGAAATAGACAAAGGAAGCTCATATTAACATGGCAAGAATAAAATATCTTCGGGTCCATTTGTTTCATCACCTTTTATGCCACTTATGCCACTTATGCCACCTTATTCCCATTTGTTTCATCAAAATGTGTTCAAAAGTGTTAAAAAATACTTACATTTTTACCACTTTAATTTACATTGGTCATTTGTGTTCTTTTTGTCAAAAGTGGAAGTTTGCCAAGCTTTTCCAAGCAAAAAGAAATTCGCATTTGTTTCTGAATTCTGGGTCAAAAGTGGAAGAATGTTATTGTAAATGGCGGCAATAATCGAATGCATAATTACGATGCGTTTCACTTTCGTTTTCTTGTTAGTTTGTTTATGTTTCCGACATAATTTATGCGGCCATTATTGACGTAACTAAGAGTTCGCAAAATGGTAGACTTTTGCCATTTTTAACACGGTTTCCATTTGTTTCACACGATGGTGGCATTTGGGGAAAAGATGGCAAAAATGGAAGTTTTGAGGTAAGAAACAAATGGACCCTTCATTTTGCACCCATTTTACTTTTCAAAATATTGGTTGATAAAAAATTGTTGTTTAGTTGGTAAAAGACTTTATTGGAAAATATAAAATTCACAAGCAGCAGGCGCTTTCAGACAGTGAGACAGAAAACCTATCCATACCTAGCCTAATGATTGTATGTTTTTTTTTTTTAGCTTGACATGCAGACACTCTTGTCACTTGTATGGTAAAACCAAAAAGATCAGAAGGAACTTTTGAAGTGTCTAGAAATCGATCTACTGTCAAACATTGGCTTGTTGGGAAACCAACCAAATTTTCTTCATAATATCAGTCCAGCTTTCCGTGCACTTTTGAGCTCGATTTTTTGTAAAATTGAGAGCAAGTTGTGGAGCTTTCAAAGTTTGTAAAATTGAGTAGCGGCTTTCATGAGCTAAATTTTGGTACCATTTTCAACTTTCCTCCAAGTTGCCTTTCTCCAAAATGAAGGAGAAGAAATTTGCAGCATCATGATGGAGCACATAATGTCATCCAAGTGGCAAATTACACACCCGTAATTTGTTCATTATATTTAGGGTGGTGGGCAGTGGGCAGTTTGGCAGTGGGCGCTCTACAATTCTCCAATCAGCGATGGCCATTTTGAATGAAAAGAAATTAGAAACAACGTGCTAGCAGTGAAATTTCATTTGTCATGGTGTCTCTGTTGCAGAAATTGTGGTTCAATTGTGTTGTTAGATGCTGAGTTTATGGATGCAAAAATAAGACTGTGTGCTCTACTGAATATACCTTATTTGTACAAATTTTTGTATATGCTAATTTTTGTACCTGCTAATTTTTGTACGTGCTAATTTTTGTGTGTGCTGATTTTTGCGTATTTGCACAAAATAGAGTCCATTTGTTTCTTACCCCAAAACTTCCATTTTTGCCATCTTTCCCCCAAATACCACTATTGTGTGAAACAAATGGAAAACATTTTAAAAATGCAAAAGTCTACCATCTTGCGAACTCTTAGTTACGTCAATAATGGCCGCATAAATTATGTCGGAAATGTAAACAAACAAACAAGAAAACAAAAGTGAAACGCATCCTGATTATGCATTCTATATTGCCGCCATTTACAATAAAACATTCTTCCACCGTTAACCCAGAATGTAGAAACAAATGCGAATTTCTTTTTGCTTGGCAGTCAGGACCTCCTTTCACTTTATCGATATTACGCAAACGGCAGTGTGCACTAAATTATTTTGGTTTCGCTTTCGATTTCAAGCAAAGGTCTTAGCAACAGGGCACGCGTACATAGCAACAGGGCTAGGTAGAAAAATCTAAACATAGAATTCAAAAAAAATTCCGATCATCTTATAGAGCACTAAAAATACCCCCTTTCTATGTTTAGTTTGTTCTACCTTGGATTATAACTGAAAATATCTTTAAAAAACCTTTGTCCGCTATCAGCCTGCGCGGTAATCTTTGCCCGTTTCAATTCTTAGATAATGAATAAGAGAGATGCCCTTAGCTAAGCTGTGCTCGCGGGTGATAAATTTATGTTTACTTATCTTGTATATTTTATTGGTATTTATCCAATGAAAAGGACGTTGACAAAATATGCACGGCGCTGAAAAAAATATGCACGGCATTGATTATGACATCATTAAATATGTCAATGTTGATTCAACGCCCATTGTTAAAGAAAATAATTTGTAAATAGTTCTTTTTATCGTGAAATTTAGAAATACAAACAAAAAAAGAATCAAATTTAATATTTGTTTCTTTTCTAGATTATCAGTGCGTCACAAACAGCAATATTTCGATCGGGACTGTTAATATTTTGCGATGGCGGTCGGGAAATTGGGAAAACCGGTTCACAACATGGATAAAAAACGTACGGGAATGAAACCTGACAGAAGGTTTTCAACCAGATTTATTCCGATAAAGCTATAAGAGGTTCATTACTTGTGGATTTTAAAACCTACATAACCAAAAACGAAAGTTGTTGGGGAGGAAAGAGTAAACGCAAGACAGAAGGTTTGGTTGTGTTGATCAGGTAGTTTTCATTCTATCTATCAGAACTAATAGTAGGGGCCACTATGTCGCGAAAAAGCTTCCCGTGTGCAGCAGCTTGTGCAAAGGGATTTTATGATTGAATATTGTTCCTTGAATGTAGAAGATCAAAATTTAAGAGGTGGGGCCGGGTGTGACCACCCGTTGCCATGGAAACTGACGTCATTGGTTACTATGGCAACCAAAATAAAACGTCGTCAAAATTGAAAATTTTTTGTTTCAGTCGAAAGAGCATGAAATACTGATAAAGAAAAAGGTCACAACCTATATCTGAAAATGAATATATCAAGAGATATTAAGGAAATAAGGCAAAATGACGTCATAAAACCATGACGTCATCGAAAAATAAAAATTTGCCAAAATTCAAAAATTTTTGGTTTTTTGGAAAGAATACCTTCCAGTGAACAAAAAATATTATTACGAAAAAGTCTGAAAATCCTTTTTAAGAAGTCTATGAGCAAAAATTGATATTTTTAAATTTTGCCTGTAATGTGCTTGGGCAAGCTCCAACCTTCGACAGGCAAAAAATGAAATTGCCCTGGTATCAAAATCAAGGATAATCCAAGGATATACTTTGGACAAATCAAGTACAAAATTAAGTACACCTTGGGAGCAAAAATCCTTGGATATCAAGTACAAGAAATCAAGTACAATTAAGGATAATAAAGGACTTTTTGAAATGGGATATCCATATTTTTAATCCCGGGTTATCCAAGGTTATCCTTTGATTTAAAGTCCATGGTTGTACCAGATTGTACCAGGTTTATTTTCGATTTTAAACAGTGTTATCCTTGGATATCCAAGGTTATCCCTGGATTCTAAAACCATTAACGTCCATAAAGCATCTTTTAAACGTCTTTAAGATGTACCGATTTATAAAAAGTTTGTTATAAGAACCAAAAATTGATATCAGTTCTCCTTGAATATCCAAGGTTATCCCTGGATTTTAAAACTATCAACGTCCATAAAGCATCTTTTAAACGTCTTTCAGATGTACCGTTTTATAAAAAGTTTGTTATAAGAACCAAAAATTGATATCATTTCCTTGCATAAACAACCTTCCCTATGACTATTGTAATGTTGTCAACATCAGATATAAATCCCTTTCCATAAACTCAGTGTCTGTAATAAATGAGGACTTTATTGTGGGGAACTGAAAATTGTACCCCTCTACCAAAAATAAGGTAATCAAAGACCTGGCTATTTAGCTATTTAGGGGTACTTATTAGGCACATCAGAATGAAAAGTTTTATCCAAAACCAGTGTCATGAGCCCCCCCCCAGCGGCACCCACAATCACGCAATCATGCAAAAAAATTTTCTCCATCACGCATCACGAAGATAGCTAAAATTTGTCATCACGCAAAAAAAAGCGAAAAATAGCCCAAATCACGCATCACGCCTCAAATTTTTGCCCTATCACGTGTCACGCCAAAATCTTGATCACGCCATCACGCCATAAAGATCTCTAATCACGACATCAAGCAAACCGCTGGGGGGCCTCTTTCATTACAAAGGAAAGTCAAGGTAAAATTAATTAATTAATTAATATACCTGAATTGAAGTTCAACTTAAAGCAATCAGGGACCAAGCCAAAGGAACAGTGATCAAGTCCAGTATCAATAATTTCGATTTGAATCTTTTTGAATAACTTGCTCAAATTTTTTTTAATCACATTTTAAAAATTTTTATTTTCATCATTCTGAAAAAGAAAAGAAATTCAATTAATATACAGATTTTTGTTATAAATCAAATTTAAGACCTGTTTTGACCAATAGATTTGAGACAAAAAAATAACTTTTCAAGTTTGGAATCATACAGACAGAAAATAGAAGTCTTGCAAATTAAGAGCGTTTAAAGCAACAAAATACTAGTACCAGATTCTTTAAAAGTTTGTTAAAACAGATATGATGCTAAAATTAAAAAACAATGCTAAATAGATAAAAGAAATAGTTATAAAGAGAAAATAACAAATAAAAATTAAAATAGGAAAAATATATAACAAGAGAATGAAAGTGAAAGAAATATGTATAGAATAAAAAAATACAAAGAAATATAAGGGCAATCAAAAAGTGAGTACTAAAAACAAGATGTAGAACAAAATATTTACAGCAAAATGGACCTATAGTAAGGGTTTTTCATCAATAAAATAGGAAATATAAAATATTACTGTATCATGTTGGGTGATTGTAATTTTTAAATATTACATTGACCAGTTAAAACGTTGTGAAATTGAAAAGTTTAAATATAGAATAGATAACTCTGCAGTAACAAAATGAATATGGGGTGGCAGGAATAGGCTTCTAATGATTAAAATAATAAGAAAAAGTAGTCTCTGGTAGAGTAATATAGTTTTAAGAATCATTTTTTCACAAGAGCTCTTAAATTTTCAAAATTTACTTATGTCATACCAAAAGAACAGTGTTGTTAACCTAAAAATGAAAATAGCTCAAAAAACAACTGAAAATAATTCTCAATTTTTTGACGGCCTCATTCTTGAATTGAAGGCTCTAACCACAACCTTCAAATGATTTGTCATCTGACTGTGCATTTTGGAATTATTTTCCCCATCCGGAAATTCGTCAGGAAATCTTTTTCTGATGTATTCTATAAATAAAGTCTTTGAATTAATATAATATAACAATCTTTATTATAATCTACACAAAAGCACAAGAGTAAGCAGGAGTAAGGCCAAAAATAAATACAAATTGCGCTGTCCAACAGATATTCTAGTTGCTAAATTAAAAAAAAAGATACACACATCAGGAAGCCATATAAAGTGATGTGTGTTTATTCAAGTTATTCTAATTCACAAAATCATATCTTTCTTGTGCTTAAAAAAAAACAGATCTTCACTCAAATTAAAAAAAAACTACTCTTACTATAAATTATATTCATTCCATCAGATGGTAATGCCCCTCTCGCCTCTTTATTTTTTTGACTTGCCTGACCACAAGGTGTACAAGAAATCATTTCTTGTTCAGTGAACACAACATCCATCATCCGGTTTATTCCACCCTTGTAATTCACACAAGTTTTACTAATCTCTTTGACTTTTTTCTAAATAAATAGAATGACAAGTTGACAAAGATTTGTTAAAAACGTTATAATTAGAAACATTTCTGTAAATGTCAATAATAATTATGTTAATGTTGACTATCAACTATTTCCAAATTGTAAAATTTGCTGTGAAATAATTTTATGTTTTTTAAAACTTACAATTTGCTCCTTTGACAGTTGGCCGTAATGTCCATCTACTTCTTGATCAGGATTCTTAAATAACAATAATTGTTACACATTACCAAGTGCAATATGGGAAATTTTTTTGAGATTTTGAGACAAATGTAACAAAATAACAAGATTAAAGTGGCTATTTACATTTGGTCTGTTATCGTTTTGGCTTTTCTCCATCAACATATGTACAACTGTCTTCAGGTTTGAATTTTCATCTTCAAGAGCCTTGACCCTTGCTTGAAGACCGTTGACAATCTCGCACAAAGATGTCAAGGATTGAGAATTATACATTCTTTGGTTATTGGTAACAGAATTTGATGGTGTATTGTTATTTGAATTATTCCAATATCCATAATTGTTGTTTAATTCATTAACAAAGCCAGGAGACCCAGTACTACTGGTACTACTCTCTAAAAAACCAAGTGGGTTTATTCCCAAAAAATTATTAGACGTTGGAGTGCTGTTTGTAACTTGCTTTTGTGTTTGCTGTTGCCAAGGTTGTTGTTCAAAATTATTTAAGTTGATTGAAGGCCTTGGTAGGCTATTATGGGCTTTTTTTCTTGGCGAAGTCCTTTGAATGGGCTGTAGAGTGGTAAAGTTTGTCTTTTCAGGACTTTTGGTCATCGAAGGTATCAGGTTATGTTGTGCCTTTTCAGGACCTTTGGTCAATGATAGAAAAGATAGTGTCTGTAGGCTATTATGGGCTTTTTTTCTTGGCGAAGTCCTTCGAATGGGCTGTAGAATGGTATTGTTTGTCTTTTCAGGACTTTTGGTCATCGAAGGTATCAGGTTATGTTGTACCTTTTCATGACCTTGTGTCTGTCTAGTCATTGTCGTTCTCTTTGGTGAGGCAGGTTCAGCTACATGATCGCTACTCTCACATGACACTTTGTTGGGAGACAATGTGCTGACATTCAGTAGCTCCTCGTCGTTTTCTGTATCTGAGTTAACACCTTAAAAAGAAATAGCTATTTTTGTAGTGGCTGAGACACAGTGACTGTTATGGTTCTCCTCAGGATGTATGGGGTTTTCCCTATTTTTGGGGTTTTCAGCTCTTTCTGTGTTTTTCTATTTGGTCAGTGTTTTTCTGTATGGTCAGTGTTTTTCTGTATGGTCAGTGTTTTTCTGTTTGGTCAGTGTTTTTCTGTTTGGTCAGTGTTTTCCTTTGTTTCCAGTCTCTTTTTTTGTTTGCAGCTTTTGCACGTCTTTTCAGTATCCAAGCCATCATTAATTAAGTCTAGTACATTATAGTAGCATTTGTTTATATATT
Organism: Clytia hemisphaerica; assembly: GCF_902728285.1. Lineage (NCBI taxonomy): Eukaryota > Metazoa > Cnidaria > Hydrozoa > Leptothecata > Clytiidae > Clytia > Clytia hemisphaerica. The sequence continues at coordinate 119,836 of NW_027104517.1, read as the reverse complement.
GTGACTTTATTCTGTAAATTATCAATGTTAAATGTTGGTCTGTAAATTGCACGTTTTTGTTGTGATGTATTAAGTTGTCGGTAGCATTGTCAATTGTCATGTTTTGAAAGTGTCTCAATGTTGTCATAGTGATGTCATGTTATGTTATTGTATTATTTTATTGTTATATGTTACCTTAAGGGAATGAATTAATACGGAATTAATTAATGCAAATTTGAAATTCCGCAAAAATTAAAAAATTTCGGCCATTCGCCATTCGCATTAATAAATTCCGCATTTTTTTCTAAAATATTGCTGATTTTGGAGGTGTAAATCCCAAATATTCATTTTTTGGACTCCAGTGCATAAATTAAGCACTTGTATTCCCATATTTGACATTATTCTCTTACTTAAAAAGCGCCCAAACTAATTCCGCAAAACTCCTTAAAATGGGCCTTTTCGCATTAATTTGTTCCGCAAAACATATAATTTTTTGGGGGTTACTCGCATTAACTTATTCCGCATAAATTAATTCTCGCATTAATTTATTCCCTTAAGGTAACTCATGCATACTAATTGTCTATCATCTTGTGAATGCACTGTTGTGTAAAGTTTTTTGGATGCATTTGTTACATACTTGTGTATATAATATTCATATAGAAAACCTTCAAGCAGTTTTGAGTTTAAAACCATCTGACAAAGTATATTTTTATTAATTCCCCTTAAAGATCGAATCAGAGAGCATCAACTGCACTTTCAAAACAAATAGTAAAACTCACTGGTTTGTTCGATTGGTATTTTAGCAGCATTCAATTTTTCTTTCATCTGTAAAAAAAAGTAAACTCCTAGTCCTTTAATCATGCATATCTTTAAGTAAAAAAAACAAACCTTTAGGATAAATTCCAATCAAAAACAAAATACATCTATTGTTCAAGTATAATTCCCCGTTTTTAAAGCGTTAAGATAACATTTTTATAAGGAAATTTTCCTACAATAATAATGGAATGCTAATTTTCTTTAATATTTAGATTCTGATATTTCTGATTCTACCTCTGATGTCACTACCAGTGAAAGTGAATCCAGTGATGATGATACTCATTCAGACAGTGATCTTTCAGATTATGAAGATGATTGGCTCTTTGATGAGTCACCAGGACATTCAAGGCTAACAAAGAAAGATCACGCTGCTATAATACTTGGCCTTGCTTTGAGGCATAACTTGTCCAACGAGTGTTTAAAGGATATTTTATTTGCTCTTAAACTTCATTTGCCTGATTCTAATCGAAGTTTCTTGAATCAATACAAAGTGAAAGCTAGTATTTCTGGGATGAGCAGTACACTCAAATTTATCGAATACTGTGAGAAATGCTTTGCATTATGGCCTGAAGATGAAAGTGTTTCTAAATGTCCAAATACTTCCTGCTCTGGGTAGGTGTCAAAGAACTTTTTGAAAAACAGTTTTATTTACATTAAATCATGTCTGGTTTCTCTTTTGTTTAATAAATGCAAGCTTTGAATTCAAACATTTTTACAATATAGTTTCATCTTTTTAGCCAGCGATACAGAGGAAACCCATTGAAGAAGGTCAAAAAGAGTTTTATTTTGACATCCTGCTTATTAAAGGAACAACTTAAAGCTATTCTTGATAGTAAGTTTAGACTGGCAAGCAGAAGCTTTTTTAAATACATCAGAAAAATGAAGATGTTCTATGGTACTAGCTAGACAATTGAATTGAACTATATTTTATTATTTTTTCATGCATACATAATTTAATCCTACTCTAACTCATTACTAACCTTACGTCATTAAACTCACTCTGTGTGTTGTTCTAATCAATCTTCAATATCGTTGATTTCAAGGAGATGGAATGTGGGAAAAAGTTCTTAATGTAATAAAATCAAGGGAAAGTAACAATGGGGACTGTATAACAGATGTGACTGATGGAAAAAGGTATAAAAGCTGTTTCTTTTTATCATTTTATCCAAATAATAGCTACAAAGTGGAAGTGAGAAAAAAAAAATAGACGTTTTGACCTAAATGTCATTAAATAAATTTTTGTGTTTTTTTAGATATAGGGAGCTCTGTCAGCCTGGTGGTGTACTTCATGGAACTGAAAATCTAACTATAATCTTTAATACTGATGGTGTTGCCTTGTACAAATCATCGAGAATAGAAATATGGCCTGTGTATGTTGCCATAAATGAAATACCAGCCAAAGAAAGGTGATCCTTTTTTCACTACCTTCTTCTTTCTTCTACCTGCTTCTACATCAATTAAGATTTTATTTTAGCCTTCATACATATTTTTACTGATTTATTTTATTTTTTATTTATTTTATTTTATGACATTACAGATTCCAATGCAAAAATGTTGCTTTATGGGGTCTTTGGCAAGGGAAAGGTAAACCACCAACCTATGCCTTCACGAAGCCTTTGGTAGAAGCATTAAGAGAAATTGCTATTGATGGTAAGGTTATGCTAGTGAAATTCTTCCTTTGTCAGATTTTTCATATGTATTTCATCATCATCATCATCCTTCAATCTAGGTCTTTGAAGACCTTTAGGTCGGAAACATACAATAATCCATTCTGCCGGTCAGAACAGTTGTCATATGTATCAAACAACCCATTTAAAGTGTGCAATCATTAGTGGTATACTTTATGAATTTATTTCAAAATTGTGATGTTAAAAAAAGTTCATTGCTTCCTGTTGCTTCATGTTTTCTAGTTTTATTTGTATGCTAGACATGAAACTGTTTTAAACATCATTTTGAAATAAATTCATTAATTTGCTCCACAAAGTTATTGAGCACTCTTTTAAATGGTGTTCGGCAACAATATTTTAGTGGCATACTGCTTAATATATCAATGCTTTTTGTTAGGATTGATGTTAACTAGTGGCAAAAGAATCAAGTTCTACACCCTAATATCAACAATGGACTTGATTGCAAAAGCGCAAATCTTGTGTATGAACCAACATAACGGCTTCCATGGTTGCTCAACCTGCCTTATCAAAGGAGTTCATGAAAAAAATGTTCACGTATATCCATATTCAGAAGCAATCGATCAGAAGAAAAGTGCAAAGAGAAATGATGAGAAGACTTTTAATGACGCCATAAAAGCCATCTCATCAGGACAAAAAGTAACTCATTCACATTTAAAGTATTATCATATCCTTTAGCTTGCTTTTCTTTTTTTATCTTTCATTTTAAGTATTTTATTTAAAAAAGACATAAGAGTATTATTGTATTACACGTAATCTTTTTAGGTCAATGGTATCAAAGGGCCATCTTCCCTTCACCTTATACCAGAATTCAGTATAACAGACGGTGTTGTCCCTGACTACATGCATGGAGTTTTATTGGGTGTCGCAAAGGTCTTAGTTGCATGCTGGTTTGACCCCTCAGAGCATAGAATCTTTTATAAAGAAAACAGGACATACCCAGAATATTATATTGGACACATGGTATGAATTTAAACTAATGAAAATTATGTTTTTCTCAGATATCTTGCTTGCCGCGAGAACAGTTTTTTTAATGTTCTAGCTAATTAACCTTTGTACACAATCATAAGAGACTTTGAATTTTATCTAACTATATCCAGATTCATGATGTAGATGTACGATTAGAAGGTATGAGGCCAGTGGATTATATATCACGCAGACCAAGACCACTGTCTGGAAACCTCGGACATCTAAAAGGTTTATAGTAAAGTACTTTTACAAAAAATGATAAACTTGTTCTTTTAAATTCGAAATTCCTAACTACTTTTATGATAATGGGTTTCAACTTCCAGTTCTTTTATTTTCATGATGTAATAACATTAGATCTTGAAAAAAGCAACTAACCAAACTATTCATGGAAAAAATGATTTATTGTGCTTTTTTTGCCTACATTGTATCATTATTATGTTGTTCTAGCTAATGAATTAAGAACTTGGTTACTGTATTATTCGCTACCCTGTTTGGAAGGTATACTTTTGCCAATCTACTGGAATCACCTAGCGCTGCTTGTAGAAGCAACACATATTTTGCTTGGCGAAAAAATCAGCAAGACAGATTTGGAATGGGCAAATGATTGCTTACAACTCTTCTACAAATATTTCAGTGAATTTTATGGTATGATTTTTAAAACTCATTTGCAAACCTTTTTTTACCATAGAAAGCTCTCTTCTATTTAAAGCATTTTATAAAAATTTGCATTTTTGATTATTGTAATGACTGAATCGATTTATTAATAGAAAGAAGAAAAAGTGGATTGAATATCCACAATTTGATTCACCTTCCACTTTATGTTGAGTACTGGGGACCTCTATGGGCATATTCATGTTTTGGTTTCGAAAGCTTGAATGGATCAATTATTAAGCAGGTCCATGGAACGAAAAATGGTAGTACACAGGTAATTCTATAAAGGTCACGTCCAAACCGTACTCTGTCCTGTCCTGTCAGAATTTTTGTATTGAAAACTGACTTTCTTTTAGAATTTTGGTTGTTCTCATTTGTTGTTGTTGATATTTAATGATGTTAGATACTCTACAATTTGTTTCCATAGATCATTAAGACTTTCAATGCACTCAAAGCAATCCATATCATGATGCAATCACAAAATACCAAGGAAATTGTGCGAAATGCCTTGTCATCCATGCTTATGAAAAATCGTAGGTTAGCAAATTATTTATGTCTTATCTTTGTAAGTATCATAAACTATATGCACAGATTTCAAATAATCAAAATAATGTTTCTTGATTATTTGAATGTATTTTTTCTACATTAGAATTCACAAATTCCTGGAAAGCTGTAAATGAAAAATGTTCTGTTGGTGGAAAAGCAATGCATCTTGATAAGCAAGAACTTGAAAAGTTCAAGTTGAAATCACATTGTAAAAAATATTTGCAGCTTAAAAAAAAGGGAGTTTATTTCACCTCATATCAGTACAAACGTGCCGTTAAAACGGTTAACTATTTTGCTATGTGCCACAAGGACGGAGAAAAGGTTGTTGATGATGAAAAAGTATATTTTTGTGCACAAGAAGTACAAAGAAACAGTGAATGGAAAGTTGTTCCACAGTGGAATCGTAGTTGCATCATTAGAATCGAACCTAATGAAAGGTTAGAACATTTGATTTTGCTAATTCTTTATTAAATTTAAAAAACCAAAATGATATGAAACAAATTTAAATTATGTATCCTTTGTATTCTTTCTTTACAGTGCTCCACTGTTTCTCGCACCATCAGATTTCCTCAATGAAAAGCTATTTTTAATGGATGGCAATTTGGATTTTATGTGCGTTTGCAAGATTCATAACACAGTTGAAGGAGATTGATATAACAAAGATGTGTTCTATTGGATTTTTCACTAGACTTTTGTAATCTTCTAATTAATAATGTAATTTGTAAAATATATTGGTTGTTTACTTGTCAATTTATCATCATTTTCTATAAAACAAGCAATATGCTGACTGGACCTACCTAATAATTAACGTCAGAAGAAAGGCAATAATAATAAGAAAAATCGAACTATAGTCTGTAAATGAAGAATTCTTCAAAGATTTCTGGATACAAAATTTGATTAGATGTCTTAGATATATACCTGATGATTTAGTTATTACAGGAAAAAATAAACAACAATCAGTCAGAGGTTATAGAACTAATGCAATCAATGCATTAGACTAAATATCTCATCATCGATTGTTGATGAGGGAAGAATGGGTTGGGAGAGGAGTGAAAATAATAATTTAATATTTACATTGTATATTCACATTATATATATATTCACATTTATTTACAGTATCTACATATTTAAAAGTTTTATGGTACATTGCATATAAAATTATTTACATAAATTGAAAAGCAGAAAATCCATTTTAATTTCATTTAAAATTATATTTGTCATAAAATGGATATCATTTAAGAAATATAAACTCTAATCTTCGAAAGTCAGATATCAATGAAAATAAAAAAATGATCACTGTATGGTGATGGCATCCATTGAGCTGGAGTTTCGCGATGATCGTCAAAAATAAGATCTAAAATATTTCCATCAATATGTGTTGGATGTTCGCATCTTTGATGAAAGATATTTGGTGGTAATGCTTCATTGACAATTTCTTTGTTGTCAGGTAAATTGAAATCACCAAGAACAATGGTTGAGTAATTTTCCGCATCAAACTGTCCCCGTAGATTATCAAGCTCAATTTGAAGAGATTGTGCAAATAAAGGAACAGAGCTCGTTGGAGGTCTATATATCAAAACAATCAAATAATGTTTGTCGTTTATGCTCACCAAAAGTGGAAGTAATTCTAATTCACTAACAGTGTTCAGTTCTTTTATCACATTTACTTGATTTGTATCGTAACTGATTGCTAAGCCATGGGCAGTTCTCTGATGAATCGTTTTCCAATGTCGTAGTTTTTCACTATCCTCAATATTTCCTCTAGCGTTATTACCCGTCTCTGTGAAACATAATAAATAACATCTGGATGTATGCAAGTCATTTGAAAGAAAATGATTTATATGTAAATTCCACGATCTTATATTGTACAGACACAAATTTTTACTATTCATTTCCTCAAGTGGATGTACTATTGATAACACTTTGTTTGTCCTCATTTCTTCCATTTCTTTCTTTGCATCTGAATTTACAACAATGTGCCTTTCAGGAATAAAATTTAGCAGATGAATCTTGTCACTCGATGTTGCGCGAGACAGAAGTGTATAAAGTAATCCTGGTCCAACTGGTGCTAATCCTTTTCCGCTTCTAGTCGTTTGATCTAGATCTCCACTAGCATATTCTAATGTACTACCTTGTGCTTTATGTATTGTTGTAGCAAAAGCAACTATTAATGGAAATTGCTTTCTTGTCACATAAATATTTTTCGATGTTTTGAATGTTTTTACTTCTGGTTGAACGGGAACACACGTTTTCAATTCTCCTTTCAATCTTGCATTTTTCAATTTATTTCCTGATAAAGGGTTGTCAAATTGAACATAAATAACGCCACATGGTTTGTTATCTCTTAAGCCTTGGATATGTTTCACTATTCCGGTAGATCCGTTGATCAATTTATCCTCTACATCTTTGTTAATTGTAAGCATAACCCTAGCACCAACACATAATATTAATTCTTTTGGAAGTCCTGCAGTTTTGTTAATTGGAACATATTTATTCAAAGTTACTTTTTGTCTTGATTCATCCTTAGCTATTGAAGTGCGTTTATTATCCCAATCCTGTAAAGATTTTAAGCTCTTTTCATTTTGTTGGTCTTTCAAGTTGTTTGTGATGTACATTTTCATGAAGTTCTCAGGCCATTCAGTTGTATCAGTATGTTCGAATGACTGAATTCTTCCAATATCAGCTTGCGTATGATTTCCTTCTCGAAGCCTGTTAAGTAATGCAGCAAATTCTGAATCTCCACTTTGTCTCACAATTTCGTCCAGTTCATAAAGTTTGAATTCTTCCCAAGCATAGTCAAGTTTTGTCTTGTATATTGAGTTTTGTTTAATAGGTGGTAATTGAAAGAAATCACCGATCAATAACAATGCAACCTCGCCAAATGGTTCTTTGATTTGTTTAATTTCTTGTAATCGTCTATTTAGATCGTCAAAACTCCTTTTTCCAATCATTGAGATCTCATCAATCAATAAAACCTTTAAATATTTGAATTTCAACCTCAATTCATGTAAGGCATTTCCAGTTAGATCTCGTTTTTGCATTATTCCTCTTCCTTCATCATAGATTGGTAACACGAAAGCTGAATGCAAAGTAGTACCGTCAACATTTGCTGCCGCTTTACCGGTTGATGCTGTCACAAAAACAGATGGTTCTCTATCAATATTTTGTCCTGGTTCTTTCAGAATCTTTTTAAGTTGTTCAGTCAAACACTTTATTAAGAAGCTTTTTCCAACTCCTGCACCGCCACTTAAAAAAAGTCTAAATGGATTTGGTTTTTCAATTGATGGCATTTTTTCGGAAAATTTGAGAGTCAGTACATATTTGAACACAAAATTGAAAAAGTTTCGCTGTTTTACATTTAAGTTGGAGCACATGTTGTAGAATTTATCAAGAATCATAGTAGGATTTTGGTCAGATGTCGTGAATGGTACTGAAGAGGTTTCATTAGTTGCATCCTGGGCATCATTTTCATAATCTAAATCAATTAAATCCGGATGAATAATTCGATAATCATCATCTTGTTCGTTGTCACTACTATTTTCCGAATCAGAACTGTCATAGACATGTATATCATTTAAATCGACGTCATCGATTCTGCCAAAATAAGGATCATGCTTTAGAATATTTGGTTTTACTTCCTCTTCGACTTCATTGAATTTCTCTTCGAAGGTATCACAGTTTCCTTTTAAGTCATTTTCATTTTCCCAGGGCATGAATAATTGGAGAAGTACCATGAAATATTCGTTCCTCTCTTTGAGTTTGCTGACCTTGTGATAACGTATTACGCATGGACGACTTCGTTTTCTCATTTTTCCCATTCCGTTTTTCAATGTAATAGTTTTTGGAGCATTGTCATCTATTTCTAGAGTTTCATTTATTTCATCATCTGTTTCGTTTGCTTCTTCTATTTCTTCTTCATTTTCTTTTTTCTTTGGGTACGTATAAATAGAAGCAAAGTCTGCTAGGCACATATCTTTTAATTTGTTAGGACGATTCTGATACTTGTCGAACATACTGTTTTTGTAAACATTTTTGGAATCTGGATCAAGTTTTGCTAGTTCAGATGGACTTTTCAGGATTCGCGTACGTTTTTCTTTGGGACCTGTTATAACGAATTCTACATTGATATTAGAAGTTTTCATTTTTAAAGAAAGTGTTCGCTTGATAGCTTCATGAGTTGATACTTTGCGTTTAGTTAAAAAAACATTGCCAATAGCACGTAACTTATCTTTTACGTCTTTTCCGGATGCCTCTTTGTGTGCCTTTTTCATAAGTTCACTCATATTTCTTTCTGGCTTGCACATGTAAGAAGTTATATATGCTAGCACCGCATACATATTTGTAACGTATTGAATATTCATGTTTGATTGTAAAATACTAATCATTACAGTATTGTATGGGCCGATATTAGTTTCATTTGGCGTTCTTTTGTAAAGTACTGTTATCTTCTTTTGAACCATGTCTAAAGCAGTGAAATATTCATCTCTTGAAAGATCACATGATCGCAACAAATCATCAAGACTAATATCTTGCAGATCACTACTACAATTATTTATTTCATCAAGAACTTTATCTAAGATTTTTTTACTTGCTCTGTAATCGTTTTTATCGATTTGTTTACCTCGAATAATGCGAGTTTCTTCACATGGTGGCCAGGGGGCTTTGAATCTACATCTTGATCCGCTTTTCTTTCTACAGGTTGTTGTATGATGATGTTTTTGTACAGTATTCACCAATTCGTAAAGCTTCGGATATTCGTTTTTATCTGGTAATGAGCATGTAATGTATTTGTCGATAAAATCAACAACTTGATTGTCTTTACTACTGTCTTTTTCGTCAATTATAGGGGCATCTTTGATATGTACTTGAGCGTGGACATGTTCTAATCCTGATCGATGTTGAAATTCTCTGCGATCATCATAATTCAAAATTTGTCCTATTGGATGCATGCCGTTCATGAGCATTTTCGGAAAAACCTTATTGAAAATATGATCAATTTGCCTGGCTACTGTCACAGGGTTCCTTTTAAAATATTGAACTTTTTGGCTCCAATCCATATTGTTTACATCTTCATCAGTTAGATTTTCTCCGTATTGTGTTGCGACTACTTTGATAATATTAGTCCATTTGAATAACGCTGCTGTCCATGTAAGAAAATATGTGCTAGGTCCGAAAACTCTACATTTTGCTAAAACATCTAACATCATATTATGGCACCACTGTGGAGTTCCTCTTATACTTTTGAAAGAGTTTTGAAAAATTTGATCATCCGAAATCATTTGCCTAACGTTATCAGGATTCATTAATCTACCTGCTGATATATCACTTTGAAAATTTTTTTGTTGCGAAAAACTAATTGCACTAGCAACATTCGAGCTTTCAATCCAATGCAAAGAACTAAAAATATATTGTGGATCTGAAGCAAATCGATCGTCTGAGGATTTTAATCGTGCATGAATATATTTTGATGGAGTTATATTCTTATCTCTCGGTGAATTAAAATAATTTTTAGCATCAGGATAGTGAGCTGGAAATGCTAAAGCCTCCCAATCAGGTTCTGAATAAAATGATACTGGTATTTCATTTTCACAGGGGGCAATATTAACAACTTGATCAGATGATATGTCAGTAGTAGATTGTTGAAGAGTAATATCAATAGCTTTTTCTGAAGAAATTGCTGCACCATCAATATCATACAATAAAGTAGGCTGAGAGGAGTTATTAATTTTCATCTGCCTTTCAAGATTATTATCATTGCCTTCAATGTTATCGTCACTATCGCTTTCATCTTCCTGAGGTTGAGCATTCTGATCAGTTAAAAGTGACCATAATTCGGGGTCTGATCGTAAACTTTCATCTTCCCATCTATAATTTGGTGCGATATTTTCATAAAATTTATTGACTTCAACTAATCTTTGTAATGCTTTTGTTACGAAAGCAGGTCGTATGTTTTGTTTGTTGACTGAACTTTTATCAGAAAGACGTCGTTTTAGAGCAAGTGAAATCAAAAATTCGTCACTACAAACTCTTGGTAAGACCTTTTGAATTTTGTCAAGATTTGCTGGTACCATAACACACTGTCCTTTTAAACCTTGCTGTCCTCCTTTATGCTTTGGTACAATGAACATAAATGGAATTATTTGGGAAACTAGCATCATTTCAATTGGGCATAATTCCTCTAATTCTGGAAGTTTTGGTGATAACTGAAGATTATTGGCTTGTGCTTGTACAGGCAGTTGCTCCTTTTTTATAGCTTTATCACATGAATGGCAAATCCAGTAAATTTCTTCAGAATCGCAATCAGTATTAGGTACATCACACAATTGAAACATGGCCAATTTTTCATATTCTTTGTGGAGAAATCTTTTGGTGTTTCCTTTATACTCCCATTTTATGCAAATATGACATTTATTTGTTGGGCCTTCACTTATAACATAATCAAAGTCTTGTTTAACGATTTCAAATGCTTTACTTAGTGTAATTGATGGATCAGCCATACTTTTACTTTGAACTTTGTGAAACTCTCTATCTCTTTCAATTTTGTTTAGAAGTCGATAATTTTTCTTCCTTAATTTATCTTGAACACGAGTATTTTCTCTTTCCAAATCATCTTGATTTTGTCGCAAATTTTTCATTCTTTTAGAGGCAGTTTCTCGATCTTTTTCTTTTTCCATGGCATCTTGATGTTCTCTTAATTTTTTCTTCCTTAATTTGTCAGATTTTAAAACTTTTTCTTTTTCCATAGGGTCTAGATTTTGTCGCAAATTTTTCATTCTTTTAGAGGCAGTTTCTAGGTCTTTTTCTTTTTCCATAGCATCTTGATGTTCTCTGAATTTTTTCTTCCTTAATTTGTCAGATTTTAAAACTTTTTCTTTTTCCATAGGGTCTTGATTTTGTCGCAAATATTTCATTCTTTTAGAGGCAGTTTCTCGATCTTTTTCTTTTTCCATATCGTCTTGATTTTCTCTGTATTCTTGTTTCCTTTCTTTATCAGTTTCCCGAAAGAGCTCTTTTTTGATGTCATTAAGATTATATCTTGCCTTTTTCATTGAAAATTTTTTGGACTTTGTAGTGATTCTTCGCTTTCTTTTAATGGGAGTGGAATTTTCTTTATCAGACACTAGCTTCTTTCTTGATTGTGTTATTTTGTGCTCTTGAATTTTTATTTCCTTAAGAAGTGCTCTCTTCATCATTTGTTCTGAGTTTTGTTTATCAAACGATACAAACTCTTCTACACCAGATTCATTTTTCTTATCTTTGGTCAATGAAATTTTTTTTTTCAGTAGGTATGGGAGATTTTGAACATCCTGTCGAAACATTAATGCCATCTTTAATGTGGTCTGGGTTATCTAGTTGATTATTTGCATTTACTGGCATGAGATCTATTTCCCTATTAAATTTCCTGTAAAGTAGAATATACGGAACCATATGATCCTTAACCGAACAATTGAAAACATCAGCCTCAATAGGTAAAACACGATCATCATCAACTGAATACCATTGCTCGCCGTGTTTCACAACAGCAGTATAATGTCCACTATTAGCTGTATTGCCATGGTGATAAATGATTGCCGTTAACTCAAATGTTCCCAATAGGACATTTTCAATTTTTGTCTCGATTGCTAAGTTTGGAGATAATTTCAGAGGAGCTCCAGTGGTCTGATTAAAGCTAAAAATGACAAGTTGAATGATCAAAGAATCAGAAACATTCAATAACGTTATATTTTGTGTGGCATTTGTTTTAATCGGGCAATTTGCACATTCATACGTGTCTTGAAGAAAGTTACCATAAGGATCATTGGTTAGTTTTTCAATTGAATCTTTTACCGAATTCTCAGGGTTATTTGGATCAGAAAATCGAATCTGACACATATTATCAAAAACAGTTTTTTCAGAAGCATTGTTACAATTTTGACATAAAACCGATTCTAAAAAGGACAGACGAAATAAACTTTCTGTAGGAACAGATCCATCAGGATTAAGATTATATACATGATTCAAAATATGCATCATACATTCTTGTGCATCAAATTGTTCTCGCCGTATATAGTCGTAGCCAGGTAGTTCTATCGATTTTATGAATTGATATGTTTCTATCGGAGTTTCAGACCTTTCTATCGTTGAAAATAATTCTTTTATTGCTAATAGACTTGGGTTATTAGTATCCAGAGATTTAACAGATTCACAGAAACTATCTATAGTGTATAATGATTGAACGATTGAATTAAAAAAGCAGACATTTTGCCCGATATTTTTTAAACCTATTACTTTTTGCTCTGCAACATTTTCTTTACCATTTGCTTTTTTTGGAGTTCCACGGAAACCCTTTTTCTTTGTTTGCCCTTTTGGTCTACCTATCGTTGAGTTATACGTGCTTTGATTCGGCCCCGGATTAGATTCTACATCTCCATCTATGATACCTTGAGTGATTAATAAAAAACTTGTATCGTAAATATAAGATAAAGGTTTATTATTTGCATTGTAAGTTTGTAAGTTTGAGTGGCGTTTATAAGGGTCGTGCCTTGTTTGACCTCCGCAGTGGCTTTTATAGTCCAACCAAGGAAGTAAAAGAGAGTATCCCTTACTACCTTGGCGGTGCCTTCGTGGACTTTGGCTGGTGTCAGCTCTTTTGATGGGCATTTCTTTTCTTTTCTTTTCAATTCTTTTATTTTTGTTTTTGTTTTTATATTTTTTTTATTTTTTATTTCTTTTTTATGCCTCTTTTTCTTACTTTTTTTTATTCTTTTTTTTTTTCACTAAATCTAACAAAGTTTTCCTAGTAAAATAATTTTCTTCTTTTCTTCTTTCTTCTCTTTTGTTGCTTCAATTCTTGATTATCGTAAAACTTGTTGAGTAAGTCACCAGCTGGAAAATGAAACTGCTTCTAACGCAAGTGTTGTCCAAGGATCCAAGTGATGATCAATTCTCCAATGATTTTTGACTTTGATTTTTGATCAAATACAAATGCTTTCTTTTTTTAATGTTTTTAATACTGTTTTTTTACTCTAAAACTAAAGAAAAGAAGCGTATACATTGAAATGTTCATGGAGGTATAAAAGTATTTCTTTATACCTCCATATTTTAAATGAAACAACATAACGATTTTTTTTTACAATAATCAAACTTCCCTTCCGCTGTCTCACTCTTCAACACACAAGATATCATTTCATGAGACTACATATTATCCTATAATACATCTACATTTCACCAAACAAACAAAATATTCCTAGACTTTATCTTCATCGTGGTGCGTATACATTTACCTTTCTATAAATACAAAAGAGAAAGAAAAAAATAAAAGAACTCTACGGTGAAGCACGACAATAGTAGAAAGAAAAAAATGAATGAAAACTTGTCTCGCTAAAAAGCGCGGGAATATATAAGAGAAAAAAGTCTCTTGCATCCGGCAAGTCTAGATCTAGACTACTAATTTAATAATGATACTTAATGCAAAATTAACTAGTTAGATGAAAACTGAAAGAGGAAAATTAGTAGTCTAGTAAAATTGCCTATATTCTCATTTATTATTCTGACGTCACTTTATAAACACATTTAAGAAAATCTCTCTTTCAATCAGGGGGTCATTTTAAGAAGAGAAAATTTTTTAGAGCACACTTTTGTTTACTTTTTGATTTTCTTTTTCTTATGAAATAAGTGTGTCAAATTAAAAAAAGTCAATGTTTTGAAAAATTGCCATTCTCTCTAACTTGGAACCTATTTATGTAAAGAAACGATCAAATAAGTTGAAAAAGTGTCACGGAAATACGTAAAAACGGCGATTTCTGGCACATTTCACATTTCCGGTTCTACAGGCCGGAAATTTTTTTGTTTCGGAAAACAGTTTTGAACATCTTTTCGGCAGTACTAACACGCGTCTATGCACAAAAAATCAGAAAAAACTAACGAGAAAATCTCGAGAAATCCCAAAAAACCGCCTTTTGCGAGACATTTCCGGCCCTAGCGACCGGAAATAATTTTTTTTTCGAAAATCGGGCTCCGCTACATCTTTGGCATTGCCATTTTGCATCATTGTGCAAAAAATCATGAAAATCTGTCAAGTATAACTCGAAAAAATGAAGGATATCTGTTTTACGCCGGTTTTGGCTGTTCCGGCGATTTTTAAGGAGTTCCGGATTGAACAAATTATTTTATTGAAAATTAAATGATGCAAAGTTTTGGGTATCACCACAGAGAACCTTTTTCTGTAAAAAAACGGTCAAATAAGTTGAAAAAGTGTCACGGAAATACGAAAAACGGCGATTTCCGGAACATTTCCAGTTCTACAGGCCGGAAAAATTTTTTTTTCGAAAAACGGTTTTCAACATCTTTTCGGTAGTACTAACGCGCCTCTATGTACAAAAAATCAGAAAAAACTAATGATAAAATCTCGAGAAAATCCCAAAAAACCGCTTTTTCCGGGACATTTCCGGACCTGGCGACCGGAAAAAATTTTTTTTCGAAAATCGGGCTCCGTCACATTTTGGGTATTGCCATTTTACATCATTGTGCAAAAAATTAGAAAAAACTAATGAGCCGATCCTGAGAAAAGCTGGCAACAGACGAACGGACGAACGGACGAACGGACAAGGGTTAATTTAAAGGACTACCTTGAGGTAGGTCCAAAAATGAATATTATAAAGACGGGGGATCTTATCATCATTTTTCTGAGCCCTTTAAACTAATAAGATCTACATCAATAACTGTTAATAACATTTCAGGATTCAGAAGAAAATCCAAACGACAGCCTGTAATATGTTTCTATTCTTTTTCAGCAAAAAAAACCTAAAAAAAAACGGTAAAATAAAATTGAAAAATTTGCAAGTGAATGAAGGAGAGAATAAGCTTGTCTGGACAGAAAGTTGTAGTAACTTGCTTGTATAAAGGAAAACATCCAAACAGCATCTAGAAGCAAGTAAAATTATGTTTATATCCTATTTTTCTATCTTTTGTCTGCTAAAAATATAGCAGCCAGTTTATTTCACACATAACAGGGAATCAAGTTTAAACTGTCCATGATAGTACCTAATTATCCCTATCTTTAATTTTTCTAAATTAAGAAGGATAGTTGCCAGTAGGCAAGTGATGGACTGGATAACAAGAGAGAAACAAAACAAACAAAATAAAACTGATATATTATACGTTTAGACTGAAAATTCATCAAAATCTAAAATTCAAAACAACACTAGCAAAAATACAACTCGTACATCTGTGTAGCTATATAAATAACAAAAATTTGCTAATAAAACTAGGGAAAACTAAAAAAACACTAGATAAGGAACTTTTCAGGACAACTTAGTACTCGAGTATAAGCTTCACAATTTTTCAAACTGTTTAATATCAAAGCAGCTAAAAGAAATCACTTAGGAGTAAAATCTGTTCTAATTTTTAAATTTGACGACAAAAGCTAACACTAAAGGTAAGCCTCCAGTCTAGCAGTGGGCCAGAAAACATAAACAAAACAAACTGGTCACTGATTTACAAAAATTTAACATGAAATTTTAGAGACAGGAAATCGCAAACATCCGGCCGCACATCTTAAAATCAAGCGGCCAAACGTATGAAACATTTTAAACATGCGGCTGAACGTTTGAAACAGAAAATAAAAAATCCCTTGTCCAAATCAGCCACAGTAACTCAAAGAGATAAAAAAACTGGCATTAAAGCAAGAAAAGAGTAGAACATTGCAAACATGTGTACAGTAGCTGAAGTAAACACTGGTGAAACCAATCTACTTTAATTGTAGAAATTTTAGCGAGACTTATTTTAGCGTATATTAGTGAGTCAGGAAAATCTTGATTTTGTTTGGATTTATTTTAGCGAATACTCGTATTACATTATTGATCGCTTTTGTTTGTTAGCATTTCTTTGCACTGAAACCCTTCCTATTGATAAAAATGTATCAAGGCAATATAGCCAGAAATTTCGCGCGGATAAATTTTAGCTATCCGGCAATTTGGCGTGTTTTAGCAAGATTTATTATAGTGAAAATAGGGAAAACTCGCTAAAACGCTAAAATTAGTCTCACTAAAATTTATAAGATTAAAGTATTAAAAATGAAACGAAAACTTTACATATCTACCTCTAGTACTGCAAGGCTTCTTGTATAATATCCAGAAGAATTAAATAGTGCACAGCTGAAATTTATTTCCATGTTACCGTGAAGATTCTTGTTTCTATTTTCTTTGAACGTAATTGTAATATTACGATAAGAGTGAAGAAGAGAACTTTTCACAGATACTAGTTTTCCATTTAGACTTATCATCCTACGGAAGCGAAGGGGCTGATTGTTAGCATTTGTTTCAAACTTTCTGTTGACGTAAATCATATTTCGAGACCATTCTACCCTTGTTGAGAAATCGTCAGGATGAATATCGATTATTTTGTAATCTTTGCCACGGACAACGAGAAAATCACCAATTTTCAGAGTGTGTCCAGTTTTAACACTTACATAATTGTCTTTATCAGAGACTGTGATTGTATGCCCTAATAAGCGCTCTTCCGGAAGTACAGACGGGTCATCGATTGGCAACAAGTCACTTAGACAAATGGGATTCTCTGTAATGTTAGAGTCTGAGCTGCTAGGAACAAATACTTGAAAAATCTCCTCCTCATCAAATGATGGTAGCTTGCAGACAGGGAGAACTATGTCACCTCTACATAAATCCACATGCCCGCCAGAAGAAACCATATAATACAGAGGTGCAATCAATGAAATATCGCCATGTTGGTTGAACCTTACACATGAACGCCCACCAAAAACTTTGTAAACCAACCTTAAAGTAAGTAGGCTGCCCTCTTTAAAACAAGAATCAAAGATTGACCGATGAATAGTATAGTGCTGGACTTTCTTCACTACACCTTCAGTGGGATTGGTTCGAAAATTGTTGTGTTCCCTCAACTTACCAGAAACATTCTCTTTAAACTCTCTGCAACAATGAACAAATATTTGCTTGAAATCCATGACTTGATGAGAAATAACCAACCAAAAAGACTCCACTGATTAGCTCTTAGTGTCCAGTAAAAAACAAAACAGTTTTAAAAATTTGTTGGAATGTTGTTTCCGTGCAACGACAGAAAGTTTTGCTGACGCAGCATTATTATCTTCCGCAGCAAAGAAAGTGCCGTGACCGAAATCAGCAATTTCATTCTTTCCCGCGGCTAGAAAATCCCGATGCGAATCACTGTGTAGCTACAATAATCTGAGAGTCTGTCTTGTGGTGTGTCTGTCCCCCTCACTCACATCTATCCTTCGAGGAAACTGAGGACAGGCTTTGTCGAGACTTCAAAAATCGTTTGATTTGACTAGACTTTTGCACACTGTTGATTCTTGTTTGAATCCATAAGAGTGTTTTTCTCATTTTTTGAAAATTATGATTTTTAGGGCCTGGGGACAAGGTTTTCGAGGCTAAAACTTTGGGGCAGCCTGGAGACTTCAAAAATTGTTCGATTTGGCTGAAATTTTGCACATTTGTTCCTTGAATGGTGGGGGTGCTTTTTGCATTTTTCAAAAATTTTGATTTTTGGGGCATGGGGACGAGTTTTTTGCCAAAACGAGGCTAAAGGTTTGGAGCAGCCTACAGGCCTCCAAAATGGTCGGATTTGGTTGAAATTTGGCACACTTGTTCATTGGGTGAATATCTGGGGGTCTACAGCCACTGAAGTTGAGCCCAGTGCGTTGCGCACGTTCGACTACACGGCGATCTTTTATTGGATTAATCGGATTCAAATTTCCTTGTTTTAGCAAAAATTTCGGAAATTAACTGAGAAGAAATGCTTTCTTTTTCTTTTATCCTTTAGAGGACAAATATAAGTACATTATGTGAAAAAAATTAAAAGTCTCTAGCACTTTCCTATCCGGAATTATCTTGATTCCGATTTAGAGGGATCTCAACCGGGATGAGGACGGGATAGAGGGATCTCTCGAAAACGAAAGTGCCCAATAACTGGTGAACAGTTTGATGTATCAAAAATCTTTTTTCCCTACTTTTACATTGCTATAAGGAGAATTTATATACCAAATTTCATCTCTTTATGAGCACTACTTAATAGTCAGGTAGAATTAGCCTGAGACCTGGACAAAATTGCCATCAAGCTGAAATTGGCACAGATGTTCTTTAGGGTATACTGAGTTACCAAAAAAAAAGCCCCATCAATCCGGACAGGGGAAGCCACTTTTTCGGACAGTTGAAAACCGGACATATCCGGAAAAAAAGTTATCCAAATATGCAAGTATTATATATCAAAAGAAAGATGATTTCAAGACAAACAAAAAGTTGCCTACAAAAAGTCATGAAAATGAACTCAGAAAGAGTTATGAGTATCAGAAGATACCCTACTTTTCACTATATTTTTTAATTATGTTGTAGTATTCCCTATTCACTGGCAGCGAATCTCTTTACAAGCCATGTATTTTTTCAAAAATTGTATTTTTCTCTGTCTTCTTTAAGCTGCAGTGCTTAAGCATTCGATTATGATTGTTTATTTATTTCCATATTATGGACAATCTATGATAACAATGTGTAATAGCATCAAATGAAACTGATCGTACAATTTTGTAGATTTTGGAATTTTTTGTGAGTTTGATCTGGAATTTTATTGAAACAGTAACCGGTAACGTCTTTAATTTGTTTTTATTTTTAAGAGATTCATAAGCAAATAATTAAATGAAAAACTAAAATTGATGGAATGAAAGAGGTATGGCAGCTCATTGCATACTTTGTAATAAAGAAGATGAGCAAGACAATCTTGTAAAAGTCAAACAGAAAGGACTGAAGACACTCAAGAAACTAGCAAAAGAAAGAAAGCTTGAAGACTTGAGCAGGTTTTTATTCGATTTACAGTTTGCTGAGTGAGATTAACTTTAGGTTTAGGGTTTTAGATCTTCTGGTGGAAACGAAACGTGTCGAAAACGCCTAAGGTCATCAGTAGATAGCGAAGAGCGATTCAAATGGAAGATTCACTGCTTTTTCTGTGGAAAAAAAAAAGGATCATAAAAACAGTACGAGTGATGTGGAGACTATTCCTATTAGTCCCGCTGCTGATATCGAAAATTGTTTCATTCCGTGATACATATCTTAGATCTAAAAGGAAATAGGGGAAACTTGTAGATTTGATAGTGCTGATTCCAAATAGAAAAAGTTTCCACGTTAAAAGTGTGTCAATAAGTCAAAAATTAGACCTAAAGGTACCTATAATCGAGCTTTATCAAGGAGAATCGGGTTACATCGAGTATAGAGATGTATTATACGGAACGGTTTCTCTGACTTATATTCGCAATGAAATACGCGTTCCGAAATATATGCTAAAATAAGTACTATTAGACGGAATGCAAAAGTGTGTGTGATTATGCCCAGGCAAAAACGTTCCAAGATTTATCAAAATAAATGTAAACAAACTTTCGTTCCAAAATCGAAAGTGACTGCTGTAAAATATGGCGAGGAAAGAGACAAAATGCGAAAGTTATGTTATTATGTCTGTTATGCTGTGTTTCAGTAAAGATTCACATACTGTTTCATCTGAATTCTGTTAAATAGATAATAAAAACAGAAGTGTGTGTTATTTTTTTTCTTTCCTTTAACAAATTTCGTTAATAATGAAATGCAAATAAGCAGCTAAACGTGGAAAAATTTCTGACTCCTTTTATTTTGCTTTAGCTGTAATGAATAATGAACAAAATCAAGATTGTGCCTTACATTTTGAAGGAAAAGATGGGCCGAGACGTTGTTTTACAGAGACTTCATTTGAAACTTTTCTTGTAAGAAGAAATGAGTGGCTAATGTTAGACAAGGACTATAAAGACTTTTTGACGGTTGCTAGGAAAACGTTGGAAACTATACTAAGTGATGTAACAAATGTTGAAAATTTGAAAGAGAAAGACAAATACTATCATGTTTCCTGTTATCAGCTCTTTACAAACAGAAAACTTTTTCCCATTGGCATCATTTTTATATGCAATCAGCCATTTTTTTCATACAAATCATAGATTGCCTAAGCAGATTTGCAAAGTCTTGCATTAAATGACATCATTTTTGGAATGGTTTATCTTATTTCAATCTATGATTTGTATGAAGAATGGCTACTTGCAAAAATGATGTAATTTCCTTTTTTTCTTTCAGGGAGGCAAGCGAATTCGCCAAGAGCTTTCCAAAGCCCAGACAGTGAAGGCTGGGTTACTCTACGATGCCGTAGTATACAAAAAGGATGAATCTATACTGACGCATTTTTATATATGACATCTTCAACAAAGACAAAATTAATCTAGACCAAATTCGATAAAAGACTGTTTTAAAACAGTTATTCAAAGGGTATGTACTCTAGCTGTCAGTGCTAACCAAATTATAACCAAATTACAATCAAAGAAAAATCACTAAAACTATCATATTCAAATTTATTTATGCGAAAAAATTTTTTATCGAATATAAATCGAATCATTTACATATTTAAAACTAAACCCCTTTTTCTAAACAAATTACAGCAAAAATCTGGTGACCACTGATAGCACGCTATGAAAATAGCAACAATCTTTAAAAATTGCTCCATATTTTTAGAATAATTTCTAAAAATAAAATAGAGTTACCCGCATTATCATACATAAGCGTAATATGTCGTACATTTATGCTTAAAATAATTTTATGGCTCACACAAAACCTATATCAAAAATTTCTACATGCTAAAAATCTTACCAGCTTTTTTATACTTATACCTCCTTATTCAGATTTTATCATAAAAATAATACTTCTCTCTAACAATTTTACGACATCATTCACATTTACTGAAAAAATTGAAAATCTTATATTCATCACTACTCACACTGATACAAACATATAAAATAACACTCTTTACATTTGTTTCAAACTCAGGCTCGCTATCACCCAGCATCATAAGTGACAAAATATCCCAAATCATGAAGCAAGACAGACGAAACAACAACACAAACGACACAAACGAAAAGACTTACAGATACCATTCACAAGGCTGCATATACAACAACCGCCAAATTACAGTTTTAAAACAATATGAAGACAAAAATACGGTACCACATTGGCTGATTCCGACAATGAAAAGTACAGTAAAATTAAATGAAGAAGACCAGGAAAAACATAACACCATTCTAACAGCCGCACACCACAAACGAGAATTAGACCAACATACAATAAAGAGAAATGAACTAAAACGAAAAATAAAAGGCAGAAGACTATCTGAAATTGACGAAGACATTGGAAAAGCTAACGAGGAAAAGAGACGAAGAAAAAGCAACAATAATTTTTCAAAAAACTTGTAAATAATGTAAATATTGTACAAAATACTAAAAAACAAAAAATTAACCCAACTTATAACTCTGTCCAACATCACTCTAACAAACCCTTTTCGAAATTTCACAACAACATAAAAAAACTTTCTCACAGACCTAAAAATAATGTTATAATCTTGACAAAATATTTTAAACTAAAGAAAATAGACTTTACATTACTCAATAAAGACTTAACTTTTGTTCCAACACCTAATCTAATTGTTTCATCAAGTGCAGTGCAAGTGAAGGTGATTTATTATCTTACTTATCTAACATTGCAAAGAAGATGTACACATCTTTAATTTATTGACTTTTCTCATAGCCTGATTAAAACATGGAATTGTTTTTATATATTATTTATCTATTAATATTTACAATTAAATTTACTTTTTAAGCTGTTGACAAGATGGCTGGAATGTCTCAAAACCACTTGATGGCTGTGATAAACAAAACATGTTACTTATTTCGAAATGATTTTGTGAACATTTTCAAGGGAGAGTAAATGACAATATCATTGAAGCATACTTGAAAGCTATTACATCTGATGCCAATAAGAGAAAGGTATATTCCAGTTTAAGAAAATATATGTTTTAATAAATAACTCATCAGTGAAAATAACAATAGTTCAATACCTTTAATTTTATTCTTATTTAAAAAAAGTGATCACTCAGGTTGTACTTCCATTTCAGGCTAACAGTGTTTGCATACTGGAATGTCGATTGTCAACAAATCTTATAAAATCTCAATTTCAAGATAAACTTGTGATTCCGGAAGCACTCAAGGTAACTTATAATCCATATATTCTTTACACATTTTTCTGTTTTTATAAACTTTATCAACTCATTACTATTTTTATTGAATTTTATTAAATCTTTGTAGAAAAATATTTTGGCAAGTGAGATGACTTTTAGTGTGTACAATACAGGAGCAGATCACTGGTGTTTGTTGGTGAGCAAAAAACTTCAAGAATAGATATCTAACCTTTCACATATCATTATCATTTTTTTATTTGATTTGCAAAATGATTATATATAAAGTTTGGCTGATTTGATTCTACCAGAAGAAACATTAGACTTTGACATTTAATAAAAACTTTTTCATTCGATAATTTTCAGGTTATAGTGCCATCCAATAAAACACTGACTTTGTTCAATCCTATGGGTGAATCCCGAAGTGATGTATCAATATTGCAAGTTCGTTGGCGGTGAGTATTTAATAATTGCTTATGCATAACCAAGAGCCAAGAGCATTGTGTCTTGCAATCTTTGAAGGAGCTTGGGGAGATTGACATTGTCACTGAACAATGCTTCTAATCAAAATTCTATTTTTGTATTTAACTATCTTTTTTCAAATTATACAAAACTATTGATTGCTCAAATTTTGCAACTTGTTTTTTTTACCTTTTAGAAAAATTGTTGAGATGAATAATCTTGAGTGACTGGAGTGTTACAAAAGTAGAGGAACATGCAACACAAGAAGATGCAGTTTCGTGTGGTGTATTTTGCTTGAAAGTAATTTACATATTTCTATTTAATAAGACATAATATCAAACCTTTTTCAATTCATTTCCTCTCCCTTTTATCTTTGAACCCCTATACAATAAATATATTTTTTAATTTTTAGTTTGCAGAGGTACTTGTAAAAGGATTGGCAATTCCAAAAACCCTATCGAAAATTGATTTGCAAATCTACCGAAAAGAGGTTGCAATGATGTTGATTACAATTGGAGGTAATTATTTTGCGCAAAAGAGGTTATTTTCTTGTCGCCTACTGTGGAAGCCCCAATAACTATACATGGGGACATAGTGAGAATCCTTGCTCTTAATATTACTAGCAGATTAGACAGAAATATGTCATCTACCATTTAAAATATTTGATATTTTAAGGGAAAGGACCGTGGAATACACAACTTTGTAGGATTTGTGGATACGATGAGGAACCTGAAGAAATTGCACTCATGCAGCAAAACAAAGATCACATTAATTGGGTAATTTTCTATTATCTAGATCTAAAATCATGGATGTCTTCTTGTGTTGTTGATGCTGTTGCAAGTTAAGTCTGTGTTGCGTTATGACGTTTTACGTATGTTTTAAATTTCTTTCTTTTTTAGGTGAAGTGTAAATTTTGCCATCCAATAAAGTGGTTTCATTTTGGGTGTCTTTTGAATTCTGTTCAATCATTGAAAAATCAAAAGGAAATGGCTACTACTAATTGTTTTCAATTGAGACATTGAGGGAAGAGAAAACGCTTGGTTGCTGTCTGGGCATTTTGCTCTTCTAACTACCTGTTTGTATTTTTCTGGATTTTTCCATGCATTAAAGGTCCTGCATAAAATCTAAAACGTCCACGTTGTACAGTTCTGTACAGTTGTAAACTTCAAAAAACGAAAACGTTGTATATAAATATCCTTATTTATAAGAGGAAAGTTATCTTTGTACATATAGCTACTACGATTTATTTTGATGATTAAAGAGACACAAAAAACTAACTTAAAACATGTATAAAATGTTTAAAGGCGTAGTAGACCTTTTCATTTTGGAAAGAAGGAAAGGTATACTCACCATAGGTACTTATGCATATGGACTCATGATCCTCTTCTATAGAGAATGTCGGAAAGGGAAATTCTAGAGATCTCTCTCCGCTTTGTTTACACTTTCCGGTTTTTGATATTGGGTTCAAATATCGGATTTTTTCTAAGATCGGAACTATCGGATTTCATAAAAAGCCAATCACATTTTGGAGGTTTGTATCTTACGTTTTCCTTTAAACTAATGCTGGACGTTCAAAAGCTCCAAACAAAATTTCTTTTATTTGAAGGCAATGCTGTGATTGTTTTTTGCCTTATCTGGCAAATGAGGTTTGTAGGTTTTGAAATCGAGCATTTTATCATGTTGTCATTTTGTTAGTCAGTGATGACTGCTCTCCTGGAAGTTTTAGAGCCCGTTTACATGGATTTTCGGTACTGTCTGAGATCTAGACCGTTCTGAGTCTCTGTCTTGTTTACATGAGTGTCTCGGTACGGGCTTGATTTTCAATTTCGGTTCGGGGTTGTCATAGTACTTTTAGCGGGCCGAATGTTTACCACAGACTTCAAAAATGAAAATCTATCCTGTCGTTTAGAAAGCTATAGAAAATGCTGCTCCAGTAATTTTTTTTTGAGTTCTGTGATAATCGGCTCTATAAATAGTGCTACGACCACCCCAAACTGAAATCTTTTAGGGTTTACATGGAATTTCTGGACCGTACTGAAATTTCGGTACGGTGATTTTGACCGTACGGAAAGTTGGGGCGTACTGAAATCTCAGACCAGTCTGGCATATAAACGATATGAGACTTCAGACTGTAGACCGTACCGAAAAAATCTCAGTACGCCCACACCGAAAATCCATGTAAACGGATCCTTAGACTCAACTGGCAAACCTTGTTTTTACTCGAAAAAATAGTACGAAAGTAAAAAAGCAATGCTAATAGTCATTGTATGATTGCTTTCAATCTTTCCTAGCATCAATAATTAAATATTCAATTACTCAAATTAAAATATTTATTGAAAAAACTCCGAATGACACTTTTTCATGCGAAAAGCTACTTTCACTTTCCCAGACCCGATCAATCGAACTTGTCGAACCAATCGAACCATCGAACTTCATCGAACGATTATACTCAATATGGGTATTTAAGCGACTCGAACCTTCTAGAAACGTTTTTACCATCTTGAAGACGGTCTGTAAGTATTTATTGCTCTTTAATTGCCGGGCGGCAGAATGGGCGGCAGAATGGGCGTCAGCGGGTGGAGTCCTTAAAGCTCCAGGACGGTGTTTTAAAATTCTTCCACTTTCTCTCTGGATTTATGGATTGAAAGTTTTAGAGATTGTTACTGAGAGGTTATATTTGACTTTAAGCCAAAAAAACAAAAATCCACTAACAAATGTTTCACTTTTATTATTTTGGGTCGATGAACACCTTAAACATATTACTCCCCCCTTAATCTACAAAGCCTCATGGTGTATATTCGGCGCCAAAATTTCATTCATATCTGGTTTTGCTTTCATGATTGAAACTTTTTGAATGCTCGATGAAATTGGAGATCATTTTTTTTAAGCACAGAATTTTAACTTTTCAGTTAGAAATAGTTTAAATTATAAATCTTCGATATTGCTAAATTATTGAAAAATTTCTTATTGGATCATGGATTTCTATTGGAAGTTGTAGAAGTTTAGATTGTGGTAGAAAAAAGTGTTGGTAAAGATACTGATGCTAAAACATTATTTTACATCATTATCATGCTGGTCCTATGTCTGATGAATATTACAAAGAATTACCATCTGTTAAGTTTTTGTTGCAAAGCATTCTACATTCAAATTTTCAAGTTCATAAGTATTTACAGTTAGGAAGAGGTTAAGGGTAAGGTTTTCTTTGTTCTGTAGTTTTTTTCAAGAAATTTCATCTCTTAGTTTGGTATCCACGCTCTTACAAGATTGTAAGAGAAACTGCTTTGACGTCATACAAAAGTTTTGACGCAAGTAAATTATTAAAACACAAACTCATCTTAGCCTACTTTGTGTATACAGTAGTTTTTCTCTTTTTCTCTCCTCTTGGGTAAAACATGGTTGAAAAGAATTTACAATTCATTTGTAAGAAAACAAGAGAGCCATTCGTTGAACATTTTTTTGCTGCACAGTGGACCGCTAAAATTGTAATTTTTATGTTTTTGGTAGAAAACTCATGTTTTCAACAGCTTTTTATTTTTACGTTAGTTATACCTTTACATTATAAATGCAACATCATTTTATAATATTCCATAGCACATGAAGTATTGAGTTGAGTGTTGAAGCATTTTTGGCATAGCTGGTCCCTTAACTTTTAATTTTTATGTTTGGTATGTATCAGGGTATCGTGTTAAGTTTTTTGAAATGATACTTTTCAAAGGCAGTCTGTAAAAGCTTGACTTTGACTTCGACCCGGACCCAAGAAAAAGTCGACCCTCAACCTGTAAAAAGCCAACCCTGGGTAAAGAAGATTGAAAAAATCTGAAAATCTTCCCTGTCCGTTTTCTAGAACCTTCTCTTGAGACATCTCCTGTCAGCTTCCTCTTAATTCAAAGGAGCCATTTTTAGGGGTCCAGAAAGCAATCAGGGTCCAAAGAACTGGTTTTCTTTTTATAATTTTACCCAGGGTCAGCTTTTTAAAGGATCAAGGGGTTGAGGGTCGGCTTTTTCTTAGGGTCCGGGTCGAAGTTGAGCTTTTACAGACCGTCCTTTTCGAAGGTTTTTTTTAATGACTGTCTATAAATTGTATAACAAAAGCAAGGTTGTATTTTTTGGCTCTCTCAAGAGACCTGTCATCACAATACCAATCGACAGAGTGGTAAAATTTTTGTGGGGCTCAAATCATAGCATCTCTGTTGATCTTAGCAGCGTGCAGCGTGCATTGGGCAGATTTTTATTTTGATGGGCATTATTACAAAATTGGCTTATGGAAAGTTTGTCCTGTAAAGGCAGACGAATGCAACTCCTTTGACATGTGGCTTGAAGAAGACGAGAAACTCCCGAGTTGGTTAATCCAAATCCGCATATTGATTTACTTCGCGACAGTATCAGCTGTAGTTGGTCTTCTAACATCCTTGATGGGGCTTTTCTATTGGAAAATCAAATGCGTTTACACTTCACTTCTACACTTTATATCTACCGGACTTCTGGTTGGAGTGTGTTTCATTTTTTACAAAAATAACCACTTCGGGCAATATATAAAAGTGAAAAATCTCTCATCATTTTATGTAGCAATGATCACAGCTGCATTGACTTTTTTACTTGCAGTCTTTGGAATAATGGCTGATTTTTGTAGTAGCTGTTGAGTTAGCCAATTTTTTTTTATAAACTTTTGTTTTACTGGTAGTTAGGCTGATGATATTAACATACCAGTTTAGCATCAGCCGCCTGCATGTCTTGAAAGCGCCTACAAGAAAATTTCATTATTTTAACAATTTTCATTATTCTATATTTCTTCACAACATACAACCTCCATCATTGTTAATATCAGTTATCTCAATGCATGACCCTTTTCCAGGGGTAAACATGGGCATAAACAAAAAATTCTACAACTGCAATGTGAATCCCGCCCATCTATCCGGATTTCTTCAGGCAGTTTTGCACACCTCTGTTTTTTGTTCGGGAGGTAAAAAAATCTATTTTTGCTTCAGTTTGCTTAGAGAAAGGTAGTTTTTCGGATTTTTCTCAGCTTCTGTAGTATAGAATTTTTTAATCTCTAGCATGTTCTTACTTTCCATGATACAAGAGCACACAGAAAATTTCATTTCAAACAAAACTGGGCATCAAAAGTTATAAAACAAAAGCTGAATTTTCCTAAGCAAACTCAGCTTAAAGGGGATTTTTACCTCCCAAAACTTTTATACACAATTTGGTGGAGTGCGGACCTTTCCGAGTGAAATTTTGATCACGGGAATGGTGTATTTGCCATATCTAGCGCCACTGCAGCAATTGATCTTTTTTTGTTCACAAAGACATGGAGGATTGGAGTGAACCAAAATTTTTGATTTTTAGAGAGCATGGTTGGCAAAAATGGTCGATAAATTGCTGTTAATAAAAAACATTAAGAGACAGTACACAATTTTCAACCAATAATATTTTTTCCCATTAATGATCTGCCAAAGTGCTTAACATTAAGCATTAACGCTTTTGATATTTAGCACTTTTCTAAGGAGACCAATTTAAGACCTTTTTTTCTTACTCAATTAATCTACATTATTCATTGTTTTATTTTACTAGGTGCGGCCGAAGAGAGAAAAGAGAGAAGAGGTTGACAAATTGAATAAATTGAAGGTCTTAGAATACATTACGAAAGAAGAAGACCCTGAATATATAGAAAAGTTGTTTATAGGTCATTCAATAGGTAATAAGTACCGTTGGTTTGTTTAATGTTTTGCGCTGTTTATATTATTTTTAGTTTTTAGCATAATGGATTGAAAAATATTACTTATTAATGATTTTTATTAACGGTTAAAAGGATACCGAGATGAATGGACCAAACTACCGGAATTGACTTATTTCCAAAGAGATCATATACGAATTAGATTGATTTTTTTCCAGGTTTTGGTGTGTTTGCCAAAAGAAACATTAAAAAAGGGGGAATTCGTAGCCTCCTATGAAGGAGAAAGAATCACTTATGCTAAAGGCTCAAAGCGACTACAAGAAGATACCGATCGAAGCTACTTGTACTTTGTAGCGCACAAAAGAGAACAATTTTGGTAAAGGTTTCTAAAGTCTATCCCAAAACAAAAAGAATTGGCAGTTGACACATTTTGATTTCCTGCTCCTAAAAATATAAAATGTTACGAAGATAAGTGATGCCTCCTTGGAAAGATAATTTAAAGTTGGTAGTTATTAAAAATTAAAATTCGTCAAAAAGTTTGAAAATGTAGTGAAACAAACAGATTTTTATCTAGCAATCCTAAGAACTTGAAATTTAGTAGAAAAAATATTTCAATGGAGCTGATCAGTATACATTACTTTCCTTGAATGTTATAGAGGTAGAGGGATCAAAAAGTTCAAAATCGGATTGAAATTGGGGAAAAATCGGGAACCTAGGCCTACTTTGAGGAGATATTTCGATACCCAGAAGGGTTCTGGTAAACACCTGACACTTTTATGTCTCATAATTATCCCTTCTAAACTATCTTTCCAATGAGGTATCACTTGCTATTGTGGCAAGTCCATTCAGAACTTCTGACAGAAACTAGAAAACAAAAAAGTGCCAACTGCTAATTCTTTTGGGATAAAATTTTAGTGCTATTCTTGTTTTCTTAAGATAAATTTTCTACATTTTTTTTTCTTTCTTTTGCATCATTAACTTGCTAAGGCATAGAAATACCATTCTTAACTTATAGACAACTATTTTTTCGCGTTCTTATAGCATTGATGCATCAAAAGTCGACAGACTCGGACGTTACATCAACGATTCCAAGAACCATAATTGTGTGGTTAAGACCATTGAGAACAGCAGCGGAGTTCCATGTATAGCAATATTTGCCGCAAGTGATATAGCTGAGGGAAGGCAGTTTCGATATGACTACAATAATTGTAATTTATTCTAGAGAAAGCAGGTATTTGAGGCATTGCTACTAAATTAAGTTGATTTTTCCTAAATTTTAAAATTTCCATTAAACTTTTCATTCTAAATTCTTACAAAGGAGGTCACGCCAAATTAAAAAAAGACGTTTAACCATTTCAAATTCCTAACTTATCGATTTCTATGCCTCTGGTCTTGATTTAGCCTGGATATCCAGCCTGTAAACTTTCTTTTGATTTTGATATTTCTTATGTTTACGGTCTGGTTTACCTAGATCGTCTGCATTCTCATCTGAGGATGATTATGCGGATATTCTGATTGGTTGGTCCAAGCGAATCAGAGATCTGAATGGTGGCGCGCGTAAAAGAAATTATGCGAGCCTGAAGTGTTCGCCTAAATATTTAGATGGACCGCGCGGGTGTTTAGCAAGGCGCATACGCTGCTTTGCAAATCTTCCTGACTTTTCTTCTTGGAAGCAAATAACAATAGAATATCTAATTATCTCCCTTTGGTGTTTGACCACGCATCCAAATAAAAATAACAATAATGGTAGGGAAGAAGTGGGAAGATCAAAACATGGGAATTTTTAGATGTTCTGGTTGTTTTCTTTTCAATTACTTGCTTAGATATTCTTGTTTTAATCTTCTTAATGACTTGGTTGCATCGTGTAAAGAACTAAAAAGGTATATCTTTATTTTGCTTCAATTCTTCTTTTCTGTTTGCAAATTTTGTTTTGCTGTTTTGGGTTGGATTTTGAAAATTCACTTTGCACTTTTTGTCTGAACAACAGACTTTCCACCATATTGTCTATATTTTATGGTCAAGGCTGCCATTCTAAATTGATTTATCACTGCTGGGGTACCATCTTGAAATTATGCATGTCATTATGTGCATATATTTATTTGCAGCCATGGGATTCATGCAGGAAAATCTGTCAACAGGGGTTCACCTGATTTCTAGGTGAACCAAGCTCTATAATTTTAGAACTTTGTCTGGCTGAGGTAAAACTTATTTTTTCTAAAATTTTGAGCTTGGATATCCAGGCTAGTCTTGATTCAAACCTTTCCTTCCTATTCATAGGACGAGTTCAAGAAATACAGAAAGCCACTACTAAAGAGCGATCTGTCTGTCAGGTATTATTTTAAGAATTATAATTTGATTTTTTATTCATTTTCAATCAGATTCAATCAAAAGTCTTAATTATCACTGAAACTTCCAGATTTTAAATTTTTTAAAACGTAGATAGTTTTTGACATGATATTTAGATTGCTAATAAAAGCTTTTTTTTCGTTGTAGCAAAGAAGAAGGACAAATTATCGAAAAAGAGGTATTTTGATATTGTATTACCAATTACATCCACTTTTAACGAATTATCTTTATTGTATAGATTGCTATACCCCGATGTTCATTATTCATTACCGAGGTCAAAATATTAACCTCAAGGTCATGTGAATATTAATTCCAAAGTAACCTCTGTTAATATTAAATATTAAAGTCCAGCATTGATTATTACACCTACCTATTCTCAGCAGACCCATGATTTATCTTTCAATCCAATTATTCCAGTATCATTCTTATTTGATTCAATTTAGAATTTAAATCCAGATGTAGTTCCACCAACTCCAGAGAAGAATTCACGAGGTGTATTAACCCTATTTTTATCAGGGGGGGGGGGTGTTTTCCACCAGGCTGGCACTCTTTTGCTAATAGCTCACTGAAAATTTTTTTTAACACTATGAAAGTTTTTGACTTTTAATATAATCCTATTAGAAACATGTATACCAAATTTTACAATTATACACCGACCAGATCAGGTTTTATGACTTTTTTGTGCAGCCATATCATAAAATCCAGCTAAAACCCTGTAAAATCCCAAAATCTTAAATTTAGCATAACTTTTGATCTAGGCATCCAACTGACTTCAAATTTTGACAGGTTTTAGGTATCAATAATAAATTTTAAAAAATATTTAAAAAAATTTCAAAAACTGGTGACGTCATCAAAAATGACGTCATTGTTTTTTGAAAAAAATTACTCATTTTCTGCATGGATTTTAAACGTCAATTTTATTAGTATGTTAAAAACCGGCAAATATGTTAAAGATATTTATTTTGGCTTTTAGAAATTCAAAACAGAATTGAAAAATCTCCATTCGTTCAACTTTAATTGCTATTTTATTTAATAGTACTTTTTCATTGGTCAGCGATAAATGTGAAAGTTTGTGATGACGTCATCACCTTTATGATGACGTCATCAACCCGAATTTTTTTCTATGAACTCCTTTTATGGTAGAGAACATTTCTGCCAAATTTCAAGTCCATATCTTTTCTAGATCAAAAGTTATGCAAGGCTGGTGGAAAACACCCCCCCTTGAGAATACAAAATCCGAAAAAGCCTGATAATAATAGGGTTAAAATCAATTTGTAAGGTAAAACTGCTGGGCTTGTTGTTCTTTCAATCATAGTTTGAAAAATGTTCTTTAGTTGTTTTACTTATCCCCAGGCTAGAGGAATGAAAAGATAGCCAGTTTAGTTCAATCTAGATTGTTACTGTGAGTATCACACATGTCATATTCAAAATGTGTGACGACGAATCGCCATTCTATTCAAAGTGAGAACAAATAAACCATAGCAATCATCCACTTTCCGAAATTTCAATATGACGATAAAAGTGCTCATCCGAGGACTAGACATAGTGTCCTAGTGGGTTGTTTCCCCACCCTTGAAAATTGAAAAAAATCCCTATGTCCCCCCTTTTAGTTCCCCTCCCTAAGGTTTTTAAAATAATTTCCCCACCCTTGAAAATTTTTTTTGATTTTTTGATTATAACATAATACTACTTCTATTCGTGTTATCTCGTCCCTATATACAAAGAAAAAATGTAAATCGTCACCACCTCGAATATAAAGCTAACATAAAAGCTAACTAAATTTTTTTCCTCAGATGTTTTCTCCCCACCCTTGACTTTTTGGAGCTAATTTTCTCCCCCACCCTTTTGATTGCCCCCCCCCCTCCTAGAATTTTGGAAAACGATTTTGCCCACCCTTTTCCCATTTTCTGAAAAAAAACTCCCCCCCTTTTAAAGGGGGGGGGGGGGGGGAGGACACTATGCTGGAGCAGTACTAGCTTTCTTTTAACGACTCAAACTTCTTAAGTTTCCTCTTAACTATTTTTTTTCTATTTTGCGCCAAATGTTTATCCGAGGACCCTTAGAATTCATTAAGCAATGTTCAAATAGGGTTTAAGTTTTATTTACCAAGAATCTCTTTTAGCTAAAAGGACTCTCAATTCACGAAATTTCAATATGACGATTAAAGTGTCCATCCGAGGACTAGAGCAGTACTAGCTATCCTTTAACGGCTAAAACTTCTTATTTTTTCTATTTGGCGCCAAATATTATTCGAGGACCCTTTTTTTTTTTTTTTTTTTTTTTTCTTTATTGAAACAAAAACACGTGTACACTACGAACATATATTACAAAACATTACTTAAACATAAAATATAGTCCCTCCCCCTGCTAGGAACTAACGTTATATCGCCAGAGGTACTAGACTATGTAAAAAATAAATAAATAAGTAAATAGAGAAGAAAAAAAAATCTTGGAGAAGGAAGCTACAATTGTTAGGTAAAAGCCTAAAATAAAGCACCGCTTAACCTTCCAGTTTCGTTAAGAAATTCAACAACAGAACAAAGAATAGATTTATTTAGATTTGAACTCAAACTTTCATCTCCATATAATAAAAGCCGACAGAAAAAAGGAGGGTTAAGCGGCGGATGAAAAATAATGCCTAGGGTCTGAAGTTTGTCGAACAAAGATTGTCTTGCATGGGAATATATAGAGCAGTGCAGAAGAAAGTGCTGAGTGTTTTCAACAGAGTTAGTTCGGCAACCACAGAAGGGGTCTAAAGTGTCGCGGAAGCCATGTCTAAATTTATGCTCGTTGAGATGGCTGAAACCGACCCGAAGTCGATTAAGAAAGATCACTCCTTGAATGTCAGGAACATCAAAAACATAAGATTGCTTGGGTCTCAAAAATTCATAGATTGCTTTTTTGAAAGTTTTAATTGAAGGTAGATCTCGTATGTTACCTCCCAGAACATTCCACTGAGATATGCAGTACGGAAAAAAAGTGTTACGGAAACGCTCAGTTCGTATATTAAGAGGATAAATAGGATTTCTTGTTCTAAGGCCACCTGGTGCTGTAAGTCTTACTGGCAGGTAGTTACGTAAATACGAAGGGGCTAAATTATTAATAATTTTATAGAAGAATGTCATTCTTCTAGCAAAGCGTCTGTCAGCAAGACTTTCAAGACCAAGTTCTGAATATAGTTTTTCTTGAGACGTTCCACGAAAACAGCCTGTTATAGCTAAACAGACATTATATTGAATAGATTCAAGCTTCTGCACAAAGGTAGCATTTCCTGGGCGGTCATATACGATATCACCATAATCAAGATGAGGCCTAATGAAAGTTTTATAAATGGTTAGTAGAGATCTCCTAGGCACATGATTGCGAAGTCGGTTAATAAGACCAATTCCTTTATTGGCCTTTTTTATCTTCTCGTCTAGATTGCGATCAAAAGAAAGTTTTGAATCTAAGATTAGACCAAGATGTTTCTGGTACTCACTGGTCGCGATATTAGAATTATTAGAATGGACCCTTAGGACTCATTAAAGCATTACTCCAATATTGTTTAAGTATTTTTACTAAGAATCACTTTAGCTGTAACAACTCTTAATTTACGAAATTTAATATGACGGTGAAAGTGTTTATCCAAGGACTAGATCAATGCTAGCTACCTTCTAACCGCTCAAACTTAAGTTTTCTCTTAACTATTTTTTTTTCTATTTCGCGTCAAATGTTTATCCGAGGACCCTTAGAATTCATTAAAGCAATGCTCAAATAGGGTTTAAGTTTTATTTACCAAGAATCTCTTGGTAAATGACGATTAAAGTGTCCAAACAAGGACAAGTAGTAGCTATCCTTTATTTGCTTCTAAACCTTTTTTCTATTTCGCGCCAAGTGTTATGTTTTTCATAAAGGTTGAAAACTTATAAAGAAAGGTATTATAACATAATATCTTTCTTCAAAACCTACTTCCTTTACAACTTTCTTGTATGGTATTCAAGCGCAAAAATTAAATTTTTGTAAAATCTGTATCTATTAAAATTTAGTATGGCACAAAGGAATCAGAAGAGATAGTAATGCCAAGATTGGAACGAGCCAAATTAACTGAAGGTGCTGATGTTCAGGTACTAATAAACTATTTCTATGTTATCAATTCACTCTGATTTACAAAATTTTAATATAATGATGATTAAATTGTGCCCCGGAGAACTAAGGTCTGTTAAAAAATGCTTTGACAAATATCTGAACAACGGTTTATTCAAGCTTTGAAAGTACGACCTTGTTGAATTATTGAATAGCTATTACACATGGGATTTTGTACATGTTGATAAAATACTATTTTTGTCCCGTAGGGGCTTTGTTGCTTCACCTGACGGTCTTGCTGGCGAGAAAACTCTTGTTGCTTTGTTTTATCTCTTTCAATGTTTAAAAAGTTTTATCCAAGTTTCTGAGCAAGTACTCTTCTGTTGATGACAAATCATTTATCGTTGAAAAGGCAATTCAGAGTAGAACATTATACATGAAAAATGTATTTTGAAACTTTTATCCTTTTTGGTATAATAGTTTTCTAGGTCGCCTCGCAATTTTTGTCCATAATATGATGATTGTAGTGGTAGATGTTGCTTAGATCAGCACAAACTTCGTATTTACTTCTGAAGTTATTTTGCCGAAAATGTTTATCCGAGGACCCTGAGAACCAGAACTTATTAAATCATTACTTATTTCCTGAAATTTCATTATGACGATAAAAGTGTGCATCCGAGGACTAGTAGTAGCTATCTTCTTCTATAAAAGTTTTGTTTCATTTTGCACAAAATATTTTCCGAGGACCCTAAGAACTTATCAAATGATTACACGAGTTCATTTTGAGCTTCAAATAGCAATATCTCAAAAAGTTTTGTTTCAAATTTAATGAATGATACCTCAAAATTTAAGTTAGACTATCCTCTTTCTAATAAAAGTGGTTTTGAGTTTCAAAAAGACTTTGCTCGGTCCCAGTGGCTCACCAAATGGGTGCAATATTTCATGACATTGATTTTGTAAAATGCAAAATAATGGAGCTTCAGCAAGAATTTCACAAATAGAACAATTTCATTTCATATCTTTTAATTCAACATAAAAAATTTTCATATTACTTTTACTAACTGTCAATTAATAAACAGTTAGTTCTAATAACCCCCCGACTACTTTTTGAAAATAAAAATGAAATACAGCAATCTGATTGGCCCGTTATAAAAGTTCTCCATAAATTTTTTTGAGGCGACAGAGTATTTTTCAAAGCAAAACTTCGTGAGCAGGTGAAGAAAAGATGGTCAGGGACATCCTTTTTCAATATTTTGGCAATTTGACATCTTCTTTTTATGGTTCAAAAGATTGCTAAAAGTGGATGATGCAAGTAAAAAGATTATAGAAGAGTAAGTGGCAAAAAATTTCTTCTTTCTGTTTGTTTTCATACAGATACAGTAGTGTAACGTAACACAGGCTCGCAAACCTAGCGTTCTAAAGAAAATTTGTTTCTTGTTGCATTTTGGTTCCTGAACATTCTGGTTTTTTCTTCCACCGCTGATTTTGTCCACCGTTCATTTTCCATTTCAAAGTTTTGAGTGTTCTCTTTCGACTTTTGGTTTAAGCTTTTCATTCTATTTTGCAAACAATAAAACACAAGAAATCAAGACTTCTTTTCTCAAAACGTTTGTCTCTGTAGTTTGTGTTTTTTAGGCATTTTTAATTTGGTTTAATTAGCTAGCGTTTGGCCTTTTCAATTTTTAGAAAAATATTTTCTCTAAAGTGCATTTCGAATGTTTTGATTTAGAGACGTTCTTTTTTTAAAACATTCGAATACGAAATTCGCTTTGAACATTCGAATCGCCAAATTTCGAATGTTTTGTTTTGATTCTTTTTATTGAAACTTTATTGTGAGCGAAGCATGATGTGGTGCTCTTCAGTTTATAAAATGTTGGGATAAGATTATTATTTTTGCCACTTTCATTTTTAAGGAGCTTATGCTGAAAAGATGGAGCAAAGACTATAGATTGATCATTTTCAGGTGAGTGAAATTTCCAAGACGATCTTTTCTTTAATGATTGGCTAGAAAATTCTGAAAATTAACGTTTCATTTTTCGATAAGTTCTTTGGGAAATGCAAATTTCTTTTTTTTTCTGAAGGAACAGAGGAGACACAAAAGTATTTTGTTCAAAAAGGGACCGGAGACTTGCAATAACTGTGACTTTTGATTAGTTGACAACAACCCGCACCCACTTTGAGGGAGACAAAACCAGAGAAAGATTTTCGATCAAAAGGCGTTATTATTTAATCAAAAAAAGCGTCGTGTGGTGTTGTGTATGGGTTTTCTTTGAGAAACTTAAAAGCTCCATTCATATCAGAATACCCTGATTGACTGTTATTTTACCTTTCAGGTACCCACCCTACTGGTCCTCTGGAAAATGCAAAAATAACTGATTGTTCAAAGCAAGCAAGGTATGCCATTCTTTGGTGTGTTTTAGGTACCACAAGTCAACTTTATTATTGACGAATACACCCCTGTTTCAGTGATCCGGTGAGAAATTCTTAACCACTTAGGAATGAAATGAAGGAGGTAATCGAGTTAACATTAGATTAGAGTTTTTTGGTTTCTTGACCCTCGACCCTGCATCCTGTTTTTATTTTAGGACAAGATTAAAATATTTTAGGCTCTTTACCCAATTTTACTCTTGCATTCCTTGCAATTCAATTTCAGCATAGCATTGTTCTTAAATTTTTGTAGTTTCATTAATATCTATATAAAAAGAGCTAAAAACATTTATAGACGTTTTTAAGGGTTTTTCTACTTTTTCCCAAAATCAAAACTTTTCTTTCCTTATTTTGTTTTCCAGATTCGATCAACACTATTGGATAAATCTAACTCGCCAGTCCAGCTGAACCAAAATATCATCAACATGTTACAGGTAAACCTTAGATTCATCCATCGAATTGGGATCATAGTTTCTAAATACCCCCTTTATTAAGTACCAAGATTTTGGGCAAAACCTTTCAAGGGAGGCACCTGTTCCCTCAATTTATATCAAGAAAGGTGAAATGGAGCTCACATTATGATCTCAAAAAACGTCGATTTCATCCTTCCTCGACTTGAAGGAAAAGAAGGAAACCAAATTTAAACACAAGGAAACGCATGTCAAACTTTGATGGTACCAACTATTTGAAGACGTCCGATATATTCATAAGTGATAACCAGAGAAGAAGTTAAAGACTGTTATTAGACTTTTTTTTAACTAATTAAGAATGGGCACTTAGCTTTCAAAACATTTCATTATCTTGTACAACAAGAATCAAAAGTATTATATATATTTTATCAAGGCGTAAAATTTGTACGTAATTCTTTTCCACCCTGTTACGATACTTGTTTCAGTTGTTTGCTTCAGAAGATAACATATTCGACAAAGTATAAGACCTAATTTTGTTACTTTTCTAATACCTTTGTTGTTGTGTTGACGAGAAAAAACTAACTGAATTTAGTGATATTAAGTGATATTGTCAACTTTTGAAATTCTTTTGAAAAGAAACATAAATACTCAACAAAATTATAAAGGCCGTAAGAGAATTTTTTAATACTTTAAAGAGGAAAGCTGACTATAAAACCTTCCAAGGAAAAAGTTCTGACATCTAAATGAACTCTGTAAAATGGTCAAAGTAATGAAGTCAATCACTCGTACTTGCGTCTAAATGAAGTCTGTAAAACGTCCTTCAGACGTCCAATTAATGAAGTGGCTCACTCCGGCGTCCATATGACGTCGGTAAAACGTCCTTCAGACGTCAAATTAAAAAAAAAACGTCCAAATAGCGTCCATTTCGCGTCAAATAAGGACGTCTTATTCGGACCGAAATCGGACGGACGGATATGACTTCATTTTGCACGTCCATAGAACGTCTAATAGACGTCTCCGCCGGACGTCCTCCCGTCCAAAATGGACTTTCTAAGGACGTCCATAGGACGTCCTGTGCCCACTGGGTAGTAGTATCTATCGTCTAACGGCTCATATTTATCATTTGCTTCTAAAGGTTTTTTTATTTGGCACAAAATGTTTATTCGAGGACCCTAAAAAGTTATCCAATTTTTAATAACTTATGTCTTTTATTTTTTTATCCTTTACCTCTTTCCTATATTAACCAATGAAAGAAATTTCCGCGGAATTTAATTTCGCGAATCAGACGTCGAAATCGCAAATTTGATGGAATTAATTTTGGGGAAAAATAGATGGGCCATTTTTTGAGGCTAAAACGACTTTTTTGAGGATAAAATCTCCTAGATTCTATATTTTAAATAAAGAAATATTTCCCTAGAATATTTTGTGTATTTCCAAAAATTTAAGTTAGTGAATGATACAGTAAAATTTCTTTCTTTTGAAGTAAAGATCTTTGACAATTTTATGATATTTTAAACTTTAGTGTGGGTCAAAGCAATCAGAAGAAACTGTACTTATCTTTCTTTAAAACCTACTTCCTTCAAAGGTTTCTTAAAGATGTTCAAGTGCAAATATTAAATTTTGTAAATTCTGTATCTATTAAAATTTAGTATGGGACAATGGAATCAGAAGAGATTGTATTCCCAAGATTAGAACGAGCCAAATTGACTGAAGGTGCTGATAGCCAGGTACAGATAAACTTTGTCTACATTTTCACTCTGATCAGGGGGGGGCATACAATTACTACATGAACGCTATGACACATTAGTACCGTGATGGCATATATAGAAAAAATTGCGAAACGAACAGCTAGTACACGATAAAATTTGAAAAGAGAGCATTTTTCTGAGAATGGTCGAAGTAATTTTTCAAATTTTGTTGCAAATTTCGGCAGTGATTCTCTTTTACCTCAATTTTATATACCTAGGATCACATTAATATTTATTTGATACAATCAAATATATCAAATTTTTTTCAAAGTTTCCAAAGAAAAGGTGATTTCCCCACTCTTATACCTAATAATTGTCAATATTGGAGTTTGGGGGTAGTGCCGGGATTGTTAAGGTCATAAACAGTTAATACATTGGGTAGTGACGAAATGGGGGGTGGCATCTGATGAATATATCAAAATTTGCAGTTAATACACACAGTGTAAGATAGTTACTGCATGCCCCCCTTCTCTGATCAAGTTTAAAGAAGAATTTAATATCATTTTGGTCCATTACAGATATAAAATAAACACAATGTTATATGCTAACTGCATCATGCCTTTTCTGACTAAACGCTAACTAATTTTACAATAAAATTAAATCTAAAAATTTGGCTTACAGATTTCACAAAAATCATGTTTTGTGCGTAACTTATTATTTCAAAATGTCTTTACATTTAAGGAATCTTCCAAATTAACCACCTCGTCTGCTAAATTCTTTACTTCATATGAAAAAGGGCCACTGATTTATTTGGATCATTTTTTTCTCAAGGATTGTCCGAAGACACCGTCAAAGGATAGCAGAAAGATAACTCTCCCGCAGGTAACTTCTTTGTTTTCTTTTTTTATAAAATATGATTGTTGGTATTGTATACTAAAATCTTTTATATCTTTATGTACTTTTTTATGACGAGGTTTACAATTTGATTGATGTTTAATAAATATTAAGATTTTAACGAATTTAACTTTTAAAGGGATTGAAATAAATGAAAAGTGAAGGGCAAAACGAGGGACGGGGAAATTAAGAGAGTTTGCAGCTGGCTGCGACGTGACTTTTAAGTAACTACTTTCAAAGGAAATTTGGAATGTAAAAATTGATGAACCCTTTTGGAAATCATTCTTCATGATTTATAGCAATGTAATAAATGATAGTGATTTGTAAAAACTTAATGACAAAAAACATACGCCGTAGCATACTCTCGGGTACCTAATAAGCGCCACCCGCTAATTAATTTTTCGAAAATTTTTAACGAGATGATTGCTGTTTATTTGAGTAATCAGTGAAATGTGTCAAAAATATTACTATTCAATAGAGGCGAGAATAAACATCAGCTGAATTCTCTCTTTTGTCTTTGTTGTTTCCGAAAGAGACAATTATTTGAGTAAATAATCCATCATAAGACGAGCTTTGTTTTGAAATTTAAATGGTTATAACTCTGGATCAAAAAAAGATTTTAAGATCGCGATTTTACCAAAATGAAATTCAGTAACTTTTCTTCCACTTTGACTGAAAAAAAATGTTTTGACAAAAAATCGGAAAAAAGGTGTACACATACCTTAAACAACAGACAAAACAAACAAGTTCAAAGAAACAAGAACAAGACAAACGACAAGACAATATACAAAATGGCGGACGTGAAAATGAAAAAATGGAAAAAGGTATTAAAGAAATTATGAAAAAGCTCACAGATATGGAAGCAAATTACAAATCTACAAAGTCTGAAATTCAATCGATCTTTACTAATGTGGCAAACCTTGCAAACAATTTAGACAATGTTATCAAATCTCAAGACTTCATTAGCAAGGAATATGCTGAAACTAAGCTTGTCAACAAGAACCTTGCAAAAACTTTTACTGACCTACGCACAGAATTGCAGAAAGAAAAATCTGCTTTAAATGATCTGCAGCAATACGGTCGTAGGAACATGGTAGACATTCATGATATCCCTCGGTTCAATAGAGAGGATACTGACTAGTTGCTGATCTTGCTGGGAAAATGGGTTTAACTCTGCTGAAGTCTGACATTGAAATCAGTCACCAGACACATTCAGGAGCTAATGCATCGATCATTGTCAAATTCTTATCCCGTGGTACTAGAAACGCATTTTTTGATAAAAGAAAAAATCTGAGAAATGTTCGAGTCAGAGACTTAGGTGGCCACTTTGGAGGTTGTGGACATAAGATTTACTTTCTCCACATGGGCCTTTTTCAGTTCTTCAGTGCAGACTGCTGTTTTTTGCTCCGCCTCCCTCCCTGGCATCTTGGTGGAAGCTTTCCTAGGTCCAATTTTATTTAATGCTTAGGTCACCGAATATTGTGATATTTTTCTTACATTTCCTTTATGTGAACCGTTTCTTTTGCAGTCTATACTTTGTATTTGCCATTTGCTGGCTCGTTGATTTTATATACCTATTAGTCGAAAGTGCTCGAAAATCAATGATTTTTGGCTTATTCGAAAGATAATTGGAAAACGACTAAATTTGGGATACAAACTTGGGTCTTAATATGCTCTAATCGTGCTGCGGGTGAGTTTTTGTCCTGACGTCATTTAAGGTATTTCATTTAGCCTAAATCGTCGAAAGTGTTCAAAAATCAATGAATTTTGGCTTATTCGAAAGATAATTGAAAAACAAGTAAATTTGGGATACAAACTTGGGTCAAAATATGCTCTAATCATGCTGCAGGTGAGCTTTTGCGATGACGTCATTTAAGGTAGTTTGGATGAAAATTCCTGAAACAGACCAATCGAATAATGACAACCAAAAGTTCCTTTCTTCGAATCCAGTCTTT
This sequence comes from Clytia hemisphaerica, assembly GCF_902728285.1. Taxonomy (NCBI): domain Eukaryota; kingdom Metazoa; phylum Cnidaria; class Hydrozoa; order Leptothecata; family Clytiidae; genus Clytia; species Clytia hemisphaerica. The sequence continues at coordinate 77,233 of NW_027104517.1, read as the reverse complement.
TTTCGCAAACAAATACAAAAGAAAAATGTGTCAAGAAAGATTGATCGGGTTTGGAGGGGTAATTATAAGTGATTAGCGAGTCAAACACCGCGTGAATTCCGTTGAAAGGGTGATATACAGCTACCTAGTTAATATATGCAAGGTTTTTCTTTTTTCAAAAAGTTTTGAAGATTGTCTTGATATTTTGATATACCATTTTACGTTTGTGTATGAGAGGGAATGGTGAGATGGAAAGCAAAGAAGATGAAAACCAAAGTGAAAAAGTTTTTCCAAAGCCAGTTTTTAAAACCAGATCGTCAATTTATTCAGGTAGAGTTACCTGTGTAATATGCTTTGAAAGTTGTTTGAAAAAAAATTCGAAGCGCTGTAACTTTGAGACAATCAGAAATAAGGATAATTTCAGAACGTTTGCTGAAAGGTGGACCAAGTATGATCATGAGTTCAATAAAGTGTTGTCGTTAGTTGAATGGGACTCGGTTAAAGAATTGATGGCGCATAAATCATGCAAAGGTACGTGTTTTAAAGAGTCTTTCATGACCTCAAAAAAAGGAAATATCGTCTGAGCCTTTAGACCAACTCGATATCATGGATAGTGCATCAGGCTGTTCGAACGAAAATAAACCAGAGGAGCAAGATACTCGGCGTAGCACACGTCAGGTCAGCTCATATCTTTCGACTAAAGATGAAAAGAAGAAAATTTGTATCATATGTAACGAAAAGAGAAAGCATAAAGGAAGAGATGTTCCAGTCATAGAGATCACCTACAAGAAAAAGAAACAAGAGAAGCATCTTGCGGAACAAACCTTGATCGAATATTCTAAATTGCATTTGAAGTATAATAACGAAGATTAAAGGATAGCTTCTCAAAGAATATTATTAGCAAGTACAATTAAGAGCTTATTTGAAAACGGTGTTGTGTATCACAAAGACTGCTACAATACCTTTAGGACCCCTTATTGGCGTGTCAAGTATCAAAAAATTGAAAACGCTAGAAACTCTGATCAGCCAAAGGAATCGAATGAATTTGAGGAGGAATTTTTTAGACTTATCAATCACCATGTCATTGAACGACAGGAAATTTACAAACTTGCCCAATTATCAACATACTATTCCGAAATTTTTAATGATAAAACTAAAATTCGAAGTACAGATTTAAAACGTAAATTGAAGGAAAAATTTGGCGATAAGCTAACGTTCTCGGAGAGAAACAAGATTAACGAGTCGGAGTATGTTATGGCTAAGAACGACAGAATCTTGGCAGATTGTTTGGAGGCTATGTCAAATTCAACAGGCATTGAAGAATCGATCACGGTTAGAAATATCGGCAAAATGATTGGTCGGTCTATCAGCTCAATCAACAAAGCTAAGGAAAAATTATGGCCACCAACACCACAGGACATTATCAACAGCGAACTTGCACCATCTTCTGATCTATTGTACAACTTAATTGCTTGGATAGTCTGTCAAGATGCCTCATGCGGAAAGGATGGAATCGTAAAACTGCCGCCATAAAAAGTAACAAAATTATCCACAGATATAGAATCATTAGTTCCTTACGCTACACCATCATTGAATCAAGTACTTTTANCAATAGGTCTGGTTTCGATCTTTTTAAAAACCCTGTCAAATGTAATTGTGGTTATCATGGCTCAGCATCATCAACAATATCTATTTCAACACCATCAACAAGATCAATTTCAACTCCTATGGCTACTCAATCGACTTCTTCAGCAACCACCACATCACCATCTGGGAAAAGATCTCGATTCCAATACGCCTCCATTGGAACATCGCCGCCATCAAAGAAGCGATCAGAAGATTGTAAAATTGTCAGCCCAATCAAAGCTGTTTTTAATAAACATGGGAAGGTGATTGTGAAGAACATGCCGCAACGTCAACATGACCCATCGACACCCAAGCCAGACAATCCAAGCTCCTCAACGAAACCGCCGAGACAAACAGTGCAAGCGGAACAGCATAGAAATGTTCCGAAATCAGTAAGAGTTTCTATTCACTTTTCTATTATCGCATCTTTTCAAATCTATTGAGGGGGCATAGAAATACTATTATTTTGGGGAACCTTATGTACTGTTACTTATGTAAAAATCACTTCACTAAGTTTGCTTGAAATATAATTACTCAAATGATTAAAGCTCATGAAGCTGATAATAGCTTGGAACTGCTAAGCAATTTATATATGAATTACTTCTTTTTTCTACCACAATTTTTTCAAAGGGTGAGGGTCCCGGGGGGGAAAAATTCTTGAATCTTTTGGGGTCTTCAACCTCAGGCTAATAGTCTGATAATTTGTTATAATTTATAATTTATAATTAAAAATCTAGGCCTTCTTGTCAAAGCAGCATTACTTTTTTTTCATTTCATAAGTAAAATATCTTTTATGCATTTCCACCAATAAGCTCGGGGCACACATTAATTTTTTTTTGATTTTAGGTGGTATAAATTCTTGATGATTATTTTCCATTTTAGCCCCAAAAGTCTCCCCCGTTATTTGCCAGGCAGCCTAATGATTACACCCGAAGAGTCCCAGAACGTTGGTTAGAATCTTTGAACCAAACAGAGGCTCAATGGTTGGGACAAGAGCTGTTTTCGAAAACAGAAGGTGAAGATAGGATGAAAAGACCTATGAAACTTTGGCATCATCCGCCAGAAATCAATGATGATGCTGTCAAAAAACCCAATCCAGCAGAGTATACTATGCGTCGACTGTTTTTGTGGATGCCAAGAAAGATGTATGCATTTGAGTTTGATTGTCCTAGATCAGAATGTAATGGTAAGGGATTAACATCTAAAGGACTTTACAACAGGCTACGTCATGTACTTGATGTCAATGATTTTTATTATTTGGCAACTGAAAAGCTACATTGTCGTCGCTGTGGGAAGGACTTTCAAAGTTATGATTCTCGTCTTATTGAGCAACTACCTTTGCATAAGCAACTCCTGTTTCCAGCAGTTCTGACAGGTATTTACGCATGTGATAAATCCTTGATATCTTTGATGAAATCTCGTACATTAGGCAATAGTTCTCATGCAATGAAAAATTCCATACATGAAATGCATAGCGAACATTGGGTTAAACAAAACATGATTTACCTAGATCACTGCAAGAAGTACAAAGATAAGGTATCATTTTTTAGAGGTGCCGAGGAGATTGAGTTTTTGCCATTTCCAGCTTATCGACAATTACCACAAGCTCGCTGGTTTATTGCAGCCTATGTCAAAGATGTTGTGACACGCCTCGATAAATGCAAGGCTCAAGTAACATCACAGTTTGGTGACATTTTGAAGTTCGATTCAACAGAGAAGATACTAAACAAACTGGCTGGTGAGATAAGGCATAAAGCAAAGTGGGTGACAAATGTATCAAACGAGTATGGCACAGTTCTCAATAGCATATTGAAAACATCAGAGTCTCTTGATAAGTTGAAGCCTCTTGCTGATGGTCTGATGGAGCGATACAAGAAGGCAAATGTTCCTCCACCGCGTGTGATGTATGTTGACTGTGATTGTTGCGAGAACCGCTACCATAAGCTGTTTCATGAATGGCTAGAAATGCTGATCCGACTTGACATATACCATTTCATGAGAAGGTTCAGTGAGGGTTGTACATCAAAACAGCATCCCCTGTATCAAACTTTCATTCGCCAATTATCAGCCTGCATCTTTGAATGGGATACTGAAGACTACAAGCTCCTGGCCAAAGCAAAGCGAGAGCAAATGATCTTCAAAAAGAAGATCGCAGCACCAACAGATCAAGCTGTTCAAAAAGCCATTACCAAAACAGAGCTGGCACTACATTACAGGAGAAGAACAAGAGGTGTTGAAGCTACCACCAAGTCGATCGAAAATCTCTTGTTGAAATATACTGGGATCACAGATACGCTTGGAAAACCTCTTCTCAAGCCTGATATGATTGAGATCTACAAGGAACAGAAGAAGCATATCCGTTGTATTCAAGATCCTCATGAGCAAAAAAGAACATCTATCTCGTAAAAAAATTGAGTAATTTGACTAAGAACATTGATGTATGCTTATTAATAGTGATTCTTATAGATAAACATGCGTTTTTTGAGCCAACAAAATTTTTTCGCAAAAATCTGCTTGAACCATCTTTTACCTATGATGGTACCCTACTTTCATGCAAAAATCAGAAAAAATTAATGATCTAATTTTCACAAAAAAAACCGTTTTAACCGTTTTTTGGCCCAAATTTGCCCAAAAAATATTTTTTTCGAAAATCGGGCACCGTCACATTTTGCCCACCACCATTTTGCACCTTTGTATCAAAAATCAAAAGATTCCTATGATTCAATCCTGAGAAAAGTTGGTAACAGACGAACGGACTGACGAACGGACGAACGAACAAACAAACACAGGTTAATTTATAGGACCTCCACCGGGGTAGGTCCAAAAAATGATTGGTGATTATTCATGATTTGGGAATCCTGCTGATTGGCCGAGGCAAACATTTAATGATTGGATAAAATTTGTGAATGATTGGTAAGAATTTTTTCAATGGTCCTTCTTCTTGCTTGGTCGACCTAAACAGTGACATTTTAAATCTATCAATTGTATTTTCATATAAGCTGCTTTTTGTATTTTACTGACCGGTCTATAAAATACACATTGCCTAGCGAAATCTCACTCGGGTTGGGTAAAAATTTGGGTTGAGATTCATTGATACTTGTTAATTTACATCAAAATAGGTCTGAAACAAAAAAAATTTATTTAAATTCATTAATAATACGCCTTTTCGGGGTAAGTGGAGCAAAAATATGGCGGGATCAAGAAAATTTCAGTGGGTGGGGGCAAAGTTCAAAAGAGGATTCCTTCGCGACAACAAAAAATGCAAACAAAATAGAATCACCACTTGCATCTTGAAAAACCGAAAGTGAAAGTTAATTCACAGATGAAAACATAATACATATCTTCTCTAGGTCTGATATCTTTGATTTGATTTTTGTAAAGTATATATAGTTTTTCTTTTTGGTCAAGAAAAAACGGTGAGTGCGTTTGAAACTCAGAGTTGTGTTGTGATAATTTTCTCTTTTATTTCAGTTGTAGAAATATAACAAATTATTACAATGTCAATGAAAGTATATAAAGATTTTATGGACCTTGGTCTCAATAATTTGACTGATTACCTCTCAATTCGAGGTATGGAAGTCACTGGTAAAAAGGTAAATCTTCTTGCCAGGGCTTTCTATGCCTACCAAGATCAAAAGAGTCTTCAATGAGAACGGTCATGCTCTAGAATTTCGTTTCTGAAAAAGGGCGTTTGAAATTTTTTGCTTATGTTATGATAGATTGCTGATTCAAACTTTGTTTTTATGTTGATATAAACTTTGATTGTTTGATTTATGCTCATGATTTGAACTTTGTTTTGCTTGGATTATTGGTTTGATTTTAATAATGAGCAACCAAAGGAATTCAAGATCTAACACTGAAATGGCCAAATTTGAGGAAGTTATGGAAAAGAAATTAACAGAATTTGGCAAATCCTTGGCTGTAGAGGAAGGTTTTAACGATTTGAAAGAAATGTTTCAAAATCTTTGTAAAACTCTATCTGATCAAAAGTTGGAAATTGATAATCTTAATGTTAAAGTGACTAGAAATGATCTGAAAATCTCCCAACTGAGGACAAAGTGGCTGTTCTGGAAGCTTCTGTTGAAGCATTAAAATCTCATGCTGACAATAACGAACAATATTCAAGAAGGCAGTGTCTTCGAATTAATGGTATACCAAAAGCCAGAGAGGAATCTAGTAAGCAAGTGGATAAGGTAATCGAGGTATGTAAGAATCTTGAAAATTGAAATCAAGAAAGAAGATATGACAGGCTCATAGATTGGCAAAGAACGAAAAACATGATGGAAATTTTTTTCTTTTGGTAAACGCAGTAATATCTATAGAGCAAGAAAAAATGTGGTGATAAAGTGAAGGTGTACTTAGAGTTGACAACTAAAAGGTTAAATCTTCTTGACAAGGCTCGTGAAAATCACGCCAGATTGTATGTTGAATTTGTTTTCGCAGATATAAACTGCCAACTGTGGCTAAATGAAAGAGGTGGGTTCCGATTCTTTGACAGCGAAGAAAGTTTGATAAAATGATTGAGTAAATACGCCTTTACGCCTTATGACTTTTTTTTCTTCTTTCACTTATAAACACTCTTTAACCTTTGAAATCTCGTTTTCCAACAAAAAATCAGTTTTTTTTTTCTTTTAGCAAACTTAACTTGATATAATTAATCGCCTTTTTTTCCCTGTTCTTAACGACTTGTACAACGTTTCGAGTCCCTTTGTTTGATACATTTTTCGTGTTTTTTTTTGCAAATCATCTTTTCTGAGATGATTTGCTTTTCAATTGTTTTTGTCATCTTTTTATGTTTGAATATAATTAGTGTATTGAGCTTTTATCTCATAATGGTTCTTTACGCATTATACCGTCTTTCTTGTTTTACAACTTTTTTCGGAATTAGCTTTTGTTTTTTTGTTTTTTACTTTTTCGGCTTAGAGCATCGAGAGCAAATTTCCTATGTCATGGTTTGAATGGTTGTTGACAATAAGAGTTTGTCATGGGGGTAAGTTTTAGTCAATACCCGAGCATGCATCGGATTTTTCAATCTTTTAGTTTGAAATCTCGTGAGCCTAACCACTCCTTTAGTTTTTCCATCCTACAAAAGTTTTTCTTTTTCACTTCTGCTTCTAATGCCTTTCTTTGTCCGGAGATATGAGGAATCCTGGGCCGGCGAGGGAAACCCGCTTCGTGTTGGTCATTGGAATCTGAATAGCGTTTGGGTGAAGATTCATGGGAGATTTTATTAAGATTAAACCAACTTTCTGCATTTCTAAACATTCATAAGTTCGACATAGTCTGCTTGGGTGAAACTTTCCTTAACCCTGAGATAAAAGATGACGATCCAGGCTGGTTATTGAAAATTATGAGATCAAAGATGCGACCATCCCTCTAACAATAAGAGAGGCGGTGTTTGTATTATCATCGAGACCACCTAGGCTTGACGTAAAACCACAACTCACTACTTTGGACGAATGTCTTGTAGCTGAGATGAAACCGGTCGAACCGGTTTTTTCTTTGTGTCTGTTACCTTTCCCCCAGTCAGACTTCTGACGAATTCGATGTTTTCTCTCGTAAATGGGAGGAGACTATAATAAAAATCCAAAATTTTTCTCCTACTGCTACAACTTTTCTTGGGGATTTCAATGTTAAGAATTCTGATTGGGTGGAGCGGTGACGTCATGATCCTAGAGGTAGAGAAATTCAAAACTTAGCTACCCAGCATGGTCTGCAACAATTAATTGATGGGCCTACTCATCTCCTGATAATTCAACTTCTTGCATTGATCTAAATTTTTTCATCAGCTGATCATTTGATTCTGGATAGTGGTATCTTTCCATCCTTGAACCCTAAGTGCCATCACCAGATAACCTTTTGTAAACTAAATTTAAAATCCCCCTTCCCACCATCTTACAAACGAAAGGTTTGGGACTTTTCCAAAGCAAATCCCGATCTTATTCGAAGGGCGGTGGACATGGTTGACTGGGATAGGTTTTTTGAGGGAACTGATATGGATGGCCGGGTCTCCTTCTTGACTGAAACCATCATTAATATCATGTCAAACTTTGTGCCTAATAAAAATTACCATCAGGAATAGGATGCAGTAGGATGACAGAGAGAGCCCTACTTGAAAAAATCTAAAGTTTATGAGCGGTATGTAAAAAATGGGAGGAGAAAAGAAGACCTCAAAATCCTCCAAGAACATCAATCTAGGTGTAGAAGGGCTGTCAGAGATGCTAAAGAATTTTATTTCTCTCGCTTAGCAAATAACTTTAATGATCCAAACTTGGGTTCTAAGAAATATTGGTCTATTCTGAATCAATTTCTTCATAGGAGGAAGTCACCAAGGATTCCACCTGTTCGAGATGCCAGCAATAATCTTATTGCTGATGTTCCAACGAAAACAAATATTTTTAATCAATTCTTTGCAAATCAGTGCTCTCTCATAGACACTGATAGTGTATTGCCGCAACAAAACTATGTAACTAATCTCAGAATAAACAATATACCTCTAGATCAAGTCAAAATTTTAGCCCTCATTCGCGGACTTAAAACTAACAAAGCGCATGGTTGGGATGACATCTCTATACAGATGGTTAAGATCTGTGACGAATCCTTGGTTAAACCTCTTATGAAGATCTATCAATATTCTTTAGATTCATGCATTTTTCCATCAAACTGGAAAAAGGCTAATGTTGTTCCTATATTCAAAAATAAAGGGGACAAGAGTAGTAAAAAAACTATAGACCAGTGTCTCTCCTGCCTATTTTTGGAAAAATCTTTGAAAAGTGTATCTTTGACTCCGTCTACACCTATTTCGAAAACAACAATCTTTTCACAAATTCCCAGTCTGGGTTCCGCAAGGGTGACTCCTGTGTGTCTCAGCTGTTATCTATAACACACGACATTCTGAATGGTTTTGATGTTGATCCACCTCTAGACACTCGTGGAGTATTCCTTGATATTTCCAAAGCTTTTGACAGAGTTTGGCAATGGTTTGTTATTCAAACTGAAGTCATATGGTGTTTTCTGGCCCCCTTCTTTCAAATCAGAATTTTCTTCATGGGAGATCGCAGCGGGTGGTTCTTGATGGTCAGGCTTGATTGGACAGAAATCTTGGCCGGTGTACCCCAGGGATCTATTCTCGGACCCCTTTTTTTTTTGATTTACATTAACGACCTCCCTGAGGCATCCTTCCATAATCAAATTTTTGCTGATGACTCGTCCCTGTTTTCATCATCCTAGATCATATTCGCTGTTCTCAAGAGTTGAACAGTGACATGCAGAAGATAAGTGAGTGGGCTCATCAATGGAAAATGTCCTTCAACCCTGATCCTTCTAAACAGGCAGTTGAAGTGTACTTTACCAGGAGGCTAAATCCACCTGACCCCCCAGAAATTACATTCAATAATGCAGCCATTGCAGTTCAGGATCATCAAAAACATCTTGGTCTCATACTCGATCAAAAGCTGGCCTTTGACCGTCACCTTGATGAAAAAATAAAAAAGGCTAATCAAGGTATTGGTCTTATTCGCAGACTTCGCAAGTTTCTACCCAGGGATTCTCTTGTCACTATATACAAAACCTATGTTAGACCACACTTAGATTATGGAGATATCGTATATGATCGTCCTGGTAATTCCTCATTCTCTGAAAAACTCGAGTCTGTTCAATATGATGCTTGTCTTGCAATAACCGGATGCTTCAGAGGAACATCCAGAGAAAAAATCTACCTTGAGCTAGGATTTGAAAGCCTGGCTAACAGGCGGTTAACTAGAAGACTCGTATTTTTTTATAAAATAATCAATGGCTTTGCTCCTGCTTATCTTACGAATATTCTTCCTCCCCAGAGAGGAGAGGAAGAGCGCAATGCAGGGCGAAGGATAAAACCACCACTCGAGGCACTTTTCTGTAGAACCGAGCGCTATCGTGCCTCTTTCTTTCCTTTTTGCATAAATGAATGGAATAACCTCGGAGATCATATACGGAATCTTCCAACTATTAAGTCCTTTAAGCAAGCAATTCTCCAATTCCTCAGACCCAGTGCTAACTCAGTTTTCAAAGCTAGTGACAACAAGGGCGTGGTTCTCCTTAACCGATTAAGGGTTGGTTTTCAGTCATCTTCGTGAGCATAAGTTCAGGCACAATTTTGCTGACACAGTCGACCCTTTTTGCAACTGTCGACAAATTCAGTCGAAACAACACAGCATTTTTTGGTGCATTGCTCTGATTACTCTAACGACAGACTTGTTATGTTTGACAGCCTTCTTCAACTTGAATAACTTTGTTTCCATTTAATCCCAGAACATTGTGTAGAATACTTCTTTATGGTGACCCCGAATTTAGCGTTGTCCAAAATCATGATATATTGAGCATAACGATAAAATTCATCTGCGATACTGGACGTTTTGGGGGACCGTTATTCTAGTCTTATGCTCCAAGTGCTCTCCTAGCTCTTTCTGTTTATTTTTATTTTTTTGTTATCAATTATTTTCTGTAGTTAGTTTTTGTTGTTTTTTTTCTTTTTATATATATTTTCTTTTTATATATATTTTCATTTCTTAGTCATTATTGCTCATTTTGTAAGCTCGTTTGGGGTTCCTTCCTCCTGGCGGTATGATCTGGTGGTCCTTTTGCGGGAGGATAGGAACCTTTAGATTTGTACTATTTGTTCGTGGGACTATACTATAGATAAAAAAAAAAAAAAAAAAAAGAGGGCTTTGGCAGCTGAATATGATAAAAGACTGAAGAGTTCAAGATCTGTGACCCTCTTTCGATCGAGACAGAGAAACATTCGGATGATTTTTTAAAATGGCCAAAATTAGATTTGGGAAACATTTTCAATTATATTTTGAAAGTGCGGGATTTCGATATTGACTATGTTGGTAGATACAAGGAATTTAAAACGTTATTAATTGAGAAAAATACTTTCAATTTATGTAGTTCTTAATTGTATCAATACTTTCAAGTTATATATAGTTCTTAATTATATAAATACTTTCAATTTATTTAAATAAATCTTTTTTCATTGTACTTAGAACAGCTTAGAATTGAGATTAGTATGATTTCTTCCAAATTAAAAAAAAGTTGGACTAAAATTGAAGTTCAAAGTCAACTTAAGACTCCTTTGGTATTCTTGATGGATTATTAAAGGCCACGCAACATCAATTTTTTTTTGAGTTGACATTACTAAATAATCAACACAATCAACTAAGAATCAAAGAAACAAAATTTGGTCTTATTCTTTTTGTGCAATTTCTCTTACAATACACGCTTTTTTATAAGAATAGTGTACTTTGGCTGAGGGTGAGCATTTTTCTATTTCTAAACAATAGGCCTATTGTTCTAATAGAGTTCTTATAGGGTTCTTATAGAGTTATTCTTATGAAAAATAGCATGTATGTCAAGGTATGTATGTAAGTTCTGCTCGACATAATCGTTTTGAACTGTTACTCAACTTTATATGTCAACCTTATTTGAATATTTCTATTGCTTTACACGTTGCTTGGGCTCTTCTTTTTATTGTCTATTATTTGTTGTCATTTCAGTGTAGTTAATTAATAATGTTTAAATATGATATGCATGTGGCATCCTGCAATTTGGCTGTTTGAAGTTGGTTTCCAATAAAAGCAAGAAGTAAGATTGTGGTTAGTGAAAATTTAATTGCAAGTACTGGAAGCAAAAAAGTAAGTTTGTTTTCTTATACATGCTTTGAGCGTATCCATAAGAAAAAAGGCCAACATTATAGTTTAAACATAGCATTGTCTTTCATTGAATAAGCAAAGTGTAAAATTATAATTTACAGACCACAACTCTTATCTGGTATTGACAGATTGACTGAAGAATTGCTATTTTACAGACCGTAATGTAGATTTCTGTTTTGGTCTGTAAAATATCCACCTTTTGATGAATTGATATGAAAATTCTCAAAATTATGTAGTTTTGTGATCTTGATATTGGTGCCAAACTTTGAAGCTCTAGCACCGAGAACCTGCAAGTTTTGGAAAGTTAGATGATTTTCAGACATTTTTGAATCTGGTATGTAAAATACAGTGTGTCTGAATAAAGTTGGAAACATCAAAATTTGGATTCTTTAATAAATTTTCAACGTGTGAAGTGTAGCTAAATTCTATTGGCAAGAAAAGTCTCCCTGTGAGAAAATATAATGGTATAATGGAGGTTTCAAGTGATATATATTGCCTAAAGAGGGTGGGAAATTATAATTTACAGACCAGCCCATAACTTTTAATGTAGTGAAGATAATTTAGCCAAACTTTGACCAGAGTTAGTGGATGTTGATTATTTTTGAAATATTGAACAGAAAAATGGCTATTTTACAGACCAAGAGGGAAATTTCGTTTTTGGTCTGTAAAGTACACACCCTATGACGTATTGAAATAAAATTTTGCAAAATGATGTGATTTTATGATCTTAACATTATTGCCAAATTTCAACTTTGCATCACTGGTAGTTTTAGTGTTATGGTGAGTTTCGGACAGTTTTCATTCTGGCCTGTAAAATATGCCATTGTCTGAAAATTGAAACATCTAATATAGCTAATTTCGATCTCCAAATGGATGTACTTTCCAAAAATGTATAAGAAATACTCTTACTAAAAATTTCACAAAATGGCTTCTATGGAAAAAATTATTATTTTAGTCTGCAGACAGTTTTAAGTAAAGACCCATATTTCGAGTATTGCAGACTTATTTCGAGTATGCAGGCTTATTCCAAGTATGTAGATTTTTATTCATACTCAATTTATATATGTGCATACTTATCTCAAGTATGAATGTTTCCTTGCATACTTGAAAGATATTGACTTCTTGTCATACTTGATTTTAAGTATGCATATTTCGCTTGCAGACTTGCCTTCAAGTATGCAAATTTGCTCATACTTGATGAATCATACTTGTTCATACTTGATGTATACTCGATTTTTTTCATAAGGGTATTTATATATCAATACTTTTCTTTTTCTAAATGAAAAAATCTTCACTATATATTTAACATAAATAGCTTGTGGATAGATGAAGACCAAGTCTGGCATCAGGTGTGGCCATGAGTAAGCATGCCCTGCTACTTAAGTCACTCGTCATCTAACCAAACGAGGAGAAAAGAGTTAATCAAGCAAAATAGAGAAGAGAAAAGATTAAGAAACAAAGACATTGAAAAGTTTGAAAAGTTGGCCTAGAGCCCGGTTCGGCGTGCCGTATCCGAGTGGTCGTACGACTGAAAGAGAAGAAGGGAAATGACAAATTTAACCCTATTCGAACTAGGGGGGGGGCTCTTTCTGTTCGGAGATCAAACTATTGGTAATAGCTCCTGAAATAATAGAGCTTTTGCCGTGAAATTTTCTGTAAATTCCTAACTTTTATTTAGCTTCGAAATAAAAAAAAATTTGACACCTAAAAATTTTCACACTTTGAGCATGATGACATTTCTGACAGTGAGGTGTCACTAAAATTGACACTTTTCCAATACAAATTTATTTTTAATGTCAAATATATCATTCAAACCGTAATTTATTGAATATTTAGGATAAAATAAGCATTTTAAACTCAGGCAACTTTTTTGTAAAGCTTTTGTTAGAATACAGTAGCTATTTATAAGAACAAAGGAAATTTTCGGTTTTTGCTCACTTTGGGTATGATGAGTGACGTCATCAAAAAAATTTTTTGTCAAAAGTTACCTTACGTGACAAGGATCTTGTGTGCCATATTTCATCGTAAAAGACCCACTAGATCAAAAGTTAAGGGGTGGTACAGGAAAAGCCCCCCCCCCCCTAGTTCTGAACCGCCCCTAAAAGCCTAGGTTGAATAGGGTTAACATAAAACAGATACTATATCAATATAGTCCATCGCGCAGAATTGATGTTGTAAGAATTGACGTTTTTCGAATCCGGGGGTTTGACGTCACTTTTTGACGTCAATAAAAGAGACATTTTGTAAATTTTGGCTTTTTTCTTCGCATATCATTCCCGGTTTTCAGTAATGTGATGGGGTTTAGGTCTTGTTTTTGATATTTTTGCATTGCCTGATCTTTTTCCTTTCCAGCAGTATTAAACTTGTCTATGTTTTTTATTACCACAAATAGCTCCAAGGTATTTTATAAGAGACAAATTTTTTCAATATTTTAAGAGAGTTGTCAATGTTTGATAGATCAGAAAAATTTGAGGAATTTACTTTTCAAGTTATACAAATAAATGGTAAGAAAGTTCATTTCAAGCTCTTCTCAAAGATGTAAATATCTATAGGTTGTAAAAAATTTTCACTATGGCAGCAGGGCTCAAAGATTTCCGGTGTCAAAAATGCAAAAAAAAAATTGGCTTGAAAAAAATTGACGCAGTGAAAAGAAAAGGATGTACATACATACAAAAACCGGGGTTTAATTATACAAATAAACCATGTGAAAGAGGGGAAAAAATGCAAAAATCTGGTGTATAATAATCAATAGGTTGTAATTCATTTTATCTATGGTTTTTTCATGCTGAAGTATGAGAAGTAGTAGAATCTTTACGTCAGAAATAAAAACGTCAATTATACACAAATCTTAAGTACACGCCCTTCCACCGAATCCTCTAAACAACTATCGCTTCGCAATTTTCAAGATAAGCTGAGTTTGCAGATTTGTAATTCAAAGACGATAAGAAATTACACAAGAAGTTACACAAAAAATATCACAAAATAGATTTTATAAGCATGAAATCACAAAAACAAATAGTCTTTTTGTTATGATCTTGCGATCCTTTGTGCTCCGACTTCCATGAAAAATGATTTCTTTATTTTTTGAAATTGCTATTCAAAACAGAATGTTTTTCTCATGGAATATTCCGATTGGCTGTTTAAACAATAGAACTATTGTTATTGAACGATAGTTGAACAATAGAACTTAGTAGAACTAGCCAATCATAACAATAGTTTCGTTTGCGCAAAAATGTTGCACACGAGGTGACGTGCTTACACATAAATAAAGTATCAAACATAAAATTGTTTCATGGTCATTTTTTTAAAGCTAATAAAGATATAATTACCCTAAATAGTTATTCTTAAAACGATATTTTTCCAACCTGTTCACTTATCTTTAACATTTATTAAACCGAAAATTGCTTTTTTTAAGGTACAAATCTTTTACTTTATTTAATAATTTTTATCACAAAATAAAAACATTTATTTGAAAAAGATTTGCTATTGGATTTGAGAAGAGAACCTACTTGACACGTTCATTATTGCATTTCAAAGTTTCTATTCATCTATCTATATAAACCACCCCTCCCACTTTGTTCTTTAAACTTTACACACACGCTGCTTTTGAAAGTTTTCCCGCCCGCCGGAAACCCATTTTCGAATGATTTAGTACGTTTCGAATTTTCGAACGAATTTTCGAACGCGTTCGAAACGTTGCAAAAATGTCCCATAATCAAAAGGGCATATTTTAAGAAAAGTTTTTTTTGACCGAAGAATTGTGGTATTTTGTGAAGATTTTACCCTCGTTTTCGATATCTTTTGATTAAACATGACTGGCGATTCTTTTGGCTCCCGAATCACCGGAAGACCAATTTCAGTTGAAAATCGACGGAAAAGAGTTTAAAAAATTGGCAAAAATGGACGTCGCCGATGTTAACGAAAGGATAGTCACCTTCCTCGGAGGTTTTGATTTAAAATTACAAGATCCATACAGAACAACTAAAAGTTTGCGTGTTTTGGGGACTAAGATCATTCCGGCAATAAGAAACCAAAACTCGAAGCGACAAGAAGAAAGTGGCACTTTGTGTCTACCCAAAATAATTTGAAAAAACAAAACTAATATGTGTCTAAAAATAATTTTATTCTTTTTTCATATATATTTCCGTAATATACAACAATTCAAAAAGGTCTACTCTCGGGTACATAATAGCCATCCCCCGCTAATTAATTTTTTCAATATTTTCCACGCAGGACATTCTTGTTCCAACCCCCCCCCCCGCTTACTAATCTTTGGTTTGTCCTAATTCTGATGTATTAGCCTCATTAACAAAATTTCCACCCTGGACATTTTTATTCCAACCCCCCGGTAATTAGGTACCCGCGAGTAAGAGGTGCTACCTGCGCTTTCTAAAGTGGAAACACCTTTAAAATAATTGTAACCTAAATAGTGACGAAAATTTTGGAAAAACCCCTGTTAAACAGACCCCAGCCCAACTGGAAAATTTTGGAAAAAATGCACAGGGTGGAAAAACAACTACGGGAAATCGGAGACACATTTGAGATTCAGAGGACCGAGGGTAAAATCATTAGGGCTCAATGTTCGCTAAAAGATGAGCTGGAAAGAGATGCTAGAATACGTTGCGCAGAGTGTTATGGTAAGTTGTCGCTATCATTATTGCTATTCTTGTTATTTTTGGAAAAATGGATTTGATACACGCTTTTTCTTTTATAAAAATAGTGTACTTTGGTTGAGGGTGAGCATTCTTATTTTTATATTGTTCTAAACAATAGGCCTATTGTTTTAAACCCGAAATCTCACCCTGATATTCTTATGGAAGTTATTCTTATAAAAGAAAAAGCGTGTTTTGTTTAACTATGCTTTGCTATTTCTTATTTGTCTTTCGTTTTTTTTTACAGCTGAAAGTTAGTGGCGGGAAACCAAGTTAACACGGAAGTCCAATCTGGTGGTATTATCGTACTCGGTGATAGAATCAACCTGGATCACAGTTGAAAAGTTCAGGTGCGTACAAATTTTAGCGAGTTCGAAATTTTTTTCGCAAGCATAAACTCTAATATACTTGGAATGCTACGTTTTTTTTTTACCTTCAAAAGGCTCTTAATACAAAAAGAACATAATGTAATGTGTGATTTTATTTCAGGTAACAATGCTATATGTGTTGGAATGGGTTCAGAAAGCTACGAATGTGTGAAAGAAAGTTTTGCTGACGTCATCAAAGACATGGCAATAAACCCAAAGATCACGGTAGATGGAAAGGAGTTGGATGTGAATTTAATCATTGGTTGGGATTACAAGGTAATCAACTACAACTCCCTGAAAAAACTCATATTCCTATCAAATTCTTTCAAGTTTGCCTTAAAAAAACACCTCACATGTCTGGAAAAAATTTATCACCTGTTTTCTAGTTTCTTCTGATGTTGCTTGGCATAAAAGCAGCCACATCAAGCAATGCATGTATTTATTGCAACATCAACAAGGATGACCGGTAAGTACTAAAAATGAAACAGTAAATTTTAGCTCCCAAATCTGTCCTTGTATATTACATTGATTAGATGTTTAATATAATTTTTCAAAAAATCTTACAATTAAAAAATCAAAAAGTTTCTAAAATTGAAACAGTATTTCAAAAAAATATCACGGGATACGTTCTTTTTATAAGCTCAGATATGGGGAAAATTAAGCATATGCTAAGCATTACCTCGAGCCTATGAAAAAAGTATAAGCTACTGTATAGTATGGATATAAGCAGTATTATAGTAGTATAGCAGTATATAAGAAGTATCAAGTATTAGGATATAAGCATCCCTCAAGCATTTTTGTGCCTTATTAAGCTTTCGACCTAAGCATCTCTGAGCCTGTTTTTGGATTTTTATATGCTTATAAAAAAAAACATGTAATCAATTCATTTTTCAGACAAGATCCGATAAAATCTGGCAAGAAACGAACCTTCTCAAACTGGAAGAAACAACCAGGGTGCAAAGATGACAGGCTTCTTGAGAACGTTTGTTTGGAGAAGTATATCGTAGATGAGCTTCATTTGCTACTTCGGATAACCGATCGGAGGGACTGTTTCACAGGATAATTGACCAAGATGAGGTATGGTAATCTGAAAATGCAAAAATATAATCTGTAACGGTAACTTTTCCAAATGATGAAGATCCGTAATCAGATGGTTTGGAATATTTGGCATGTGAGATTCATCTTTTGGAAAATTGTTACACAAAAATACTTTGAGGATTTACTAAGGACCACAGAAAGTTTCTTTAATCTAAATATCTCAAACCATCTGATTATTCCTTTAAACATTAATAATAAAATACAATCTTTCTATTCATAGAAAAATGGCAACAACTTCTTGGAAAAAACACTGATCGAGTTGATGAAAAAGGCTTGGGGTCACACTGACATTTTGTAGGGCGAAGAAATCAAAGAAACTTGACGAAGTTTAATGGGAACAGATAAGAAAGATACTTTAGTGAATTGCTCCCTGAGAAAGATGTCTTACCAACACAGCAACCTTTGGAAGGTGTAAACATCTACCGTAAGGGATGATAATCCGCTGAATTTTTTTCCAAATTGAGTCACTGCTAAAATCTCGAATCTACTACAGACCTTAGATTTTTATTAAAATAAACCTGTTTTATAATAATTATTATTTATTAAGTCTTATCAAATATCTTTAAATAATACTGTTAGGTGACTGTAAGTTACTAAATTAGGGCAGAGACATGGTTGTAATGTTGTTTTTTTTACCTTTTACGATAAGGTCTTTGAAGAACTGTACGACACGATCAAAAAACCAAAATTGACAGAGGAAGAAATTGACACATTCCAACATAAAGGTGAATAATTTTTACTCTCCATTACGTAACCATACATTTGACGATGATACAAAATTGACACAATCCTGAAATAGAAACAAAATTATTTTTTAAGACCTACGAGTAGATTGGTAGGCTCAAGAAAATGAACGGTTGTGGATATAGTTGGAGCCATCCTGTCACACCCTACATCCTTGGCTAAGCATGTCCCTGACATTCTGCGAAAATATGGAACCTTGCGAATCTTCTCCGGCCAAGGTAAATTATAACATCTTATTAAAACCACACTCTCTAAATTGTTCTGTACTTTTAACATATTTGACTTATCATTTGATTGTAACTAAATTTTACAGGTGTCGAGAAGAAAAATGATGATTTGAGGAAGATTTTTCACTCAAAAATCAATAGAAAGGACGCATGTGTCAATGTTTTGAAAGTTCAGAAGAGAATGAGATGCCTAGAAGAAGAGGGTTTTGAAAGAAAAAAAAGATCATTTTTCAAAAAGGCCGAAGCGTAGCCAAATTCAACATCATCGATGTCTAAATTTTCGCTAAATTTAATTTCGGGTTGTTTGACAAATCCACTAAACACAATTATTTTCAAGATTCTGAAAATCACCCCTACAATTGGTCTTTTTAGGGCAAAAAAGGTAATATTGTAAACTAAAATTCTCTAAACCGCAAAAAAATTAAATTCCCCCGAAAATTCTGAATTCAGATCTGTGATCCGCGAAATCAAATCCATGTTCATAGAAATTTTAATAATTTAATTATTTTTATAAAATTGTTGTACATATATCACAATTAGCTGATTATTTTCATACATACCTTTTAAACATTTAACAATTCGAGAGTGGAGAAGTGTTCATAATGGTACATGAAAAAGAAAAAGAAACAAAATTAATTACCAATTTGATTCCTAAAAATGACACGCTGACAACTGGCCTCTTGTACTCTGGATAAAAAGCTGGACTCTAAAGCAGGCCAGTTTTAAATTGTTTCTTTTGCCTAGGCAAGCATATCTTCTTCATTTCGCCTTAAACGAGAGGTTATATATTTCATCTATCCAGTTATATTATTATTCGACTTGATAAAGACAACCGTCCAAACGTCGCACACACTACTGTGTTTTTAATGTTCACAGTTATATTATTTTGTTGTTTGGTAATTAAGTTGCTTTGATAAAAAAGCCTACCATTTATGAGTATTTCATCCATTTAACTGGCAAAAATCTGGTATATGGTATATTTCCGAAAAATTAATAATAAAAAAATCAATAAGAATTAAATGATCTTTAACTATTGTTACAGTAATCCTTTGAATTATACGTTTCCTTTCAAAAATCTCCCCTGACTTTTGTTTTTGAAAAAGCTTGGGAAAGAAAACTCCGCATAACTATTGGAAACCGAATCATAGTTTTGGTCCCTCTCTTGTTTATAGGGCCTGTATGCCAATCTTTTGGGAACCATTGAGGGTCAAAATCATCTTTGTTGAGAGAATTGCACCCCCGTTTTTTGTCCAACCCTATCCCATTAAAAAGAAACCTAAATATGCTGACAGGAAAGTCGAGATGCTTAACACTTCTCAACTTTTTTTTAAGGGAGGGCTCAAAACAAGAGAGGAGCCTTTCAACATAAAAAGATACTTGCCTCATTTCAGGGGCAGGACATTCCCAGAACCTGTAAAAGTAATGGTAAAGTGTCCATTACTTACTTAGCTTATTGCATGAATATATAATATATAAGTATTTTTTCCTAAACAACATGATGTGAGATTTCCATAAACAACTAAAACAAGTGAAAATTTTATTCAAAATTATTCTGCATTATTTTTCGAGTTCATAAAAATGATAGTGGTAACTATAAAAATAGCACTTACTGGATAATAGCAGCATCAAAAATATTGCAAGCAGGCTCCCATGTTGCATCTTCACTTCCCCATCCCAGCCACTTGATCAAATAGAACGTTTTTTTTCCAATCTGATAAAGAGACAGGGGAAAAATCTAGAATATTTTCACACTCCATCGCTTTGTTCCGCAAACCCTCCCCCTTATCTACTTAAAAGACTCTGTTTTGACTTTGTTTCGAAGTGAAGAGAAAGAAATAAAAATAAAATATTACTTTAAATTCTCCCTCCCCTCAGTCGCTTGTTTGAAGAAGCAAAGGAAAATACAACAGAACACAGAAATGTACTCACTCTTTTCTCAGCTTGGTACACATCCTTTCTTTTTCTTATCGATCTCCATTCCATGATTTCTAGCTCACTTGCTGTGCTAGAATGATGCAATCTACTGTAGTTTAATTTCGTTTTGGATTTTAATCAAAGAGACATTTTTTTTATCAAGTATGTTCCTCTTCCTTCTCTGCTTGCCAAATCAAAAATGATTCAAAAAAAATTGAACAGTTTCAATTCGAACACACGTACAAAATATTTGATTTCTATTGTTTTATCGAACGTTGCGCCATCCAAACAAATCGAGCACAAATGTAGACGGCTGCCAATCAAAAGGCGGCAATTAACTTGTGACGTAATAAGTAAGAAAAAACAAAAAGTGCAAACCCCGGATAGAAAATTTTAATTGTCAACATAAACAACGTCAATTCTGCGCGATGCTGAATCGCAGAAAAACCAAAACCCCATGTAGTTTAGGTCTGCTTAATGATCTACCAACCGCTTTCCTGTTCGTTTTTTTTAATTTGGTGTATTTTACAGAATCTTGGCGAGTTAATAATTTGGTTGACTTTGATATGCGCGCAAAAAAACGATCGTTTCGAACGTTTTCAATAGATTGTTTACATTCGAAATTCGAATCCCAGACCAGAAAAACAAAACAGAATGAAAGATGAAAAACAATCTGATGCGCGCATTTTGTACAGTCTGTAAATTTATCAAATTTTTTTCTTCAGCTCTTCGGTCGAAGCTCATAAAATACAAATATGAACAAAAGAGTGAAAGAAAACAACCAAAAACACTCCAATCTCTTCAAAAGAATTGAAGCTAAATACATGAAAAAGATAAACATAAAGGCCACACAGTATCGAAAAAGTGAAATGTTAAAGCTGAAGGAAATTTCTTTATTTGTTTTAACATTTAACAAGGGAACAACAACACTCTCTTTTGTAGAATCATGAAGAAGTAATGTCAGCAACATTCAATCATAGTATAAGAAAGCCGTGGCTGGAATGTTTATGATTTTTTTTCATTGATCTATCTGTGTGTCCTATTGTTCTCGTGTTTTATTTGATTTTGGCCAATCAAATGCGTGACTATAATTGTTTAAGCGTTTATATGCGAATTTGCTAAGCTAAGCAGAAAACATAAACAAAATTAATTCAGTTGGTGAAGGCGGCAAGATGGCGTACGTAGAAAGTGATAAAACGGATAAAAGTGATATTTCAAGCAGTTTTGAAAATGATGCAAGTTTAAGTGATAACGAGACAGAGAGCAGAGAAGATCTAATAATAAATGAAGAAGATTTGAGTGGTGGCTCAGATGATGCGCCAACTGGTTGAGATTCCAAACCTTGTTTTTGTTAACGAGAAAAACATCACTGTGCTTGTTGAACAAGACAGTCAACAAGTTCCTGAGCACGTGTTTGGAAAAGCCATAGATTAAGCAAGAAAAGCAAAATTCCAATGCCCCTACTGTGGAGAACTCGACATCAGAGAATTCCATTATAAAAAGCACTTGGATCTGTGTGATAAAAAACGTAAGTCTTAAAATTGTTTAAGAAAGCACAGCTGGATGGAAGAAACGTTTGAAAAGATTTTGTAAATAAAGAATTTTTGATTTGGTACTTTCAATTAGCAAAAATAATTTTTACAATTACACGCCTTTTCTCACTTGGACATGTTCATAAAAAAAGGCAAGTTTTTGAGGTTTTTGTGACATTTCAGACCTATGTTACAAAATTAGCCTATATTTTTCTAACAGAATTTGATCCTTCTCAAAGAATAACATGATGGTTAGCTCATTAGATTTCTGTTGGCAAATTATGTAACAGCAATTTCCAAAGTTTAGTATATCTCAAGTTATGATAATTTGAATCTTGCCAGAATTCTGGCTAATGATGTAACATTGCAATTTTCTAAAAAGCTGGCTAATGACTCTAAAACAGCTATTAGGCAATATTCACATAAAAAATGGTACATTGGCATCATTAGGGGGTTGAAGGGGATTCTATTGGCAATGCATTCGGGTTAAAAAGTTGATCGGCTAATGGTGTAACAAGGCTGAGATGTCCCAATGTGCTGTTCCATTTAAGCCAGATTTTTTTGACATAACAACAAATCCTTAGTCAAAAGGGAATAGATTGTTTACTTCATGCATTGGTTGAGACAATATCATGACTTTGCTAATAAATAATAGGACAAACTGGCTAATGTCGTAACATTCAATCCTTTAACTCTAAAATGGTCCCTTTTCAGGCCCATTGATAGTAGGATTATTAAATTGGCTGGTATTCATACTTAAGTCTAAGTTACATGCTTCATATTTAAAAAAATATGCGTCTCAATGACATATTATTCACTTGGTGGACCTTCCAAAAGCCTTTATTTCCATTAATCAGCCTAAATTGGCTAAATTTGTAACAAAATTGGGAAGAAATATCCAATTTTGTTACAGATTAGCCGTTTCTGGGGAATGAACAAGCGGTTTCAGCATTATCAATATGATTCATGTTTCAATCAACCTTTTGTAATACTTATTTCAATATCACTTTGCAATAAGAGATGTAACAGAAGTCATACTTGCCGAAGCTTGGCTGGTAGTGTAACATGGGGGTAACATGACATTTTCATTGAATTGAAGGAATACTTTAGTTATGAATTGACTGTTTACTCCTAATGAAAGATCCAGTTAAATCAATTTAATAATTAGAAAGTATAATCTGGTTACATCAGCTACTTGTTCAATAAATTAAGGGCTACATTCATATTAGGATCCGAGGCTGGTAATCGTCAATTAATTAGCCAAAATTGGCTAAATTTGTAACAAAATCGGGAAGAAATACCCAATTTTGTTACAGTTTTAGCCGTTTCTGGGTATTGAATAAGTTGTTTTAGCATTATCAATATGATTAATGTTTCAATCAACCATTTGTTATACTTATTTCAATATCACTTTGCAATGAGAGGTGTAACAAAAATCATACTTGCCAAAGCTTAGCTGTTAGTGTAACATGATATTTTCATTAAATCGATGGGACACTTTAGTTATGAATTGACTGTTTACTCCTAATGCAATATCCAGTTAAATCAATTTAACAATTAGAAAGTATCATTTGGTTGCATCAGCTACTTGCTCAATAAAAAAGGGCTACATTCATATTAGGATCCGAGGCTGGTAATCGTCAGTTAATTAGCCAAAATTGGCTAAATTTGTAACAAAATCGGGAAGAAATATCCAATTTTGTTACAGTTTTAGCCGTTTCTGGGGAATGAACAAGCTGTTTCAGCATTATCAATATGATTCATGTTTCAATCAACCTTTTGTAATACTTATTTCAATATCACTTTGCAATGGAATCCATAACAAAAATCATAATTGCCAAAGCTTGGCTATTAGTGTAACATGACATTTTCATTGAATCGATGGGGCACTTTATGAATTGACTGGTTACTCCTGATGAAAGATCCAGTTAAATCAATTTAACATAGAAAATACTATCATTTAGTTACACCAGCTACTTGTTCATTAAATTAAGGGCTACATTCATATTATTAGGATCCAAGTCTGGTAATCGTCAGTTAATGAGCTAAAATTGGCTAAATTTCAGCCACAGCGCAAAAATCAATAAATATTAACATGTCTTGTAATTAAGGATTTTTGTAATATCAAAATTTCAATTGTTATAGTTTATTTTGACTAATACAAATTAGTCTCCAAGCGGTATAACAATGTAAGTCTTGCAGACATGCATTCCAACAAGTATTTAACTTTTTTTTAAAGTGTGCTTTAACTCAAGAAAATCGCGTTTAAAGTTTTGAATTCTCTGTTAAAGCCCTATTAACTCAAATCTTAAAATCACGAATAAGGATTTTAGGAATGATATACATTTTATTTGAAGTATGGAGTAGGTTCTATGTATAAGACGAAGCTTTTTCAAAATTTGAGTTTTATTGCCAACTTGGTTCATTTTTTTGTGGTTGGCAACTTGGTGGGCACAGAAACAACAAAACAACCAGTAAACAAACATTGCAGACACAAACAGCTGGTTGAAAGTGAAGAACATGAAAATGAAGAGCTGAAAATGTAAATGAACTTACCATGGAAAGGTCAGTGCTTAGTTAACTTTTTTGTGTTCTTAAAACATATTCTTTATTTCTTTTTACTTGTGATGCCTTATTTAAGAGCAAAATAGTTATTATCTGAGAATAACTGAAGGCAGTACTAGGAAAAAAATTAGCAAAATTAATGATCAAAATTACAAAAAAATTAAGAAAATTCCAGCCACACAATAATTATTCTCTTTTATTTTCAGCTCTTCTTCTCAAACAATCAAACAAGTTAACTGCAAGAACATTGGCTGCAAACAAAGCTTCAATTTCCGTATTCAACTGAGCAGACATCTCAGAAAATGTACTTTTCCATCACCACCAGCACCAACAAAAACACCATTTTTTCGCGAGACTGCAGACAAAAAATTTCAATGCATAAATTGTGAGACATTGTTCAACCACAAATCGAGTGTCTCAAAGACAAAAACAAACTAACAAACAATTGTGATGTTTGTGGAAAAGGCTTTGGCCGTATTTCGAGACTTGAGGAACATAAGAAAAGCCACAACACAGAACCTTATGTATGTCGAAAGTGTTATCGTGAGTACAAAAGAAAAGATCACTTTTTGAAACACATCAGAGCTTGTACAGACGTTTTGCCATCCTTTTCACTTCTAAACATCAATGAACCCCAATCCACAGGATCTGCATCCAGCCAATCTGAAATACAACCTGATTATACTTCAATTCAACCAACCTCAATAAACCAATCTTTGATGACTAAGTTGTCCAATCCTTTGCATCTGACACAACATTTGAAACTGATTTTCTATCATCGTCTACTATTGAAGATGGAACACCTTTCAATGGCCTGATATCCATGTGTAGGGATCCAGTTATCAGTGACAATTCTGCAGCAGAACAAAGTACATCGAACACTTTTAATCACAATACCGATCAAACAGTTCCATACATAGAAATTGACAATGAGGAGCATGATATTGCCATGTCAAATGAACAAAATCATCAATCTGTGCCCTCATCCTCCATTTTATCACCAAAAAGCAACGCCAGACAGCGACAAAGAAAAAAGAGGAGTCTAGACTCAGTGATAAACGTGTTGAGTGAAAAGCTAGACCCATCATTTATATTTGAAACAGTGAACGATATTGCTAGTATGCATCATGAGGACTTTGAACACATGACAAGTGACGCTTTTATTGAATACCTTATCAGCATCAGGAACAATGATAAATCATTTGTTATTCTCTTAAAAGACTCTTTTGGTGATAAACTAGATAACCCACAGTTCTTTAATTGGTTGTCAAAGAAATTGCTTTTCAAATTCCCCAGCTACTTACAAAGGAAAATTGAGCGTTGGGAAAATAATTCCATGAAAGAAGCCAGAGGAAGGGACAGCCTATCACTAGAAGACCGTCAATTTGTTTATAATCTCTGGATAGAAAATTCAATCCCCTCTGTTGACTTTAGAAATGGCAGGGATAATATCAAACTCAGGTTTGATAAGTATGATCAACGTTTTGCTGGGCTGGTCAATGACCTGGTTCCTGTAGAAGTAAAAGCCAAACGAAAAACAAAAATTTATGTTGCCTCCCGTCGGGTTGCGACATGTACAGTGCGCAAAATGCAAACTTAAGTCTTGTCAGAAAGAGGACTGCATATCAGTATTGGCCTTCTCTCCAATTTGAGGCCTTTCTTCGTCACAGACCCAACAGACAAAGAGAAAGTCGTGTGTATGTGTAAATTGTGTCTGAACTTTAGATTGAAGTTCAATGCCCTTATGTCACATTCCAAACGTCATGGAGGTGAGAGTTTTGATTCTATTTCAAGATATTATATGGGCTCGTGTGCCTGTAGCAAAGGTGAAAATGAATATTGGACCCTAAAATGTGTAACTGGAAACTGTAACGAATGCAAAAATAAGAAACTCACTGTAGTTCCAAAGCTTGATGAAGGTGAGCTTTTAAGTTACAACTAGTTTACCGTCAAAACAACGGCTTATATTTGTAAAAAAACCAAAAAACAAAAAAATTCAACCCAAACTGTCAGGGAAGGCCTTCAAAGAAACGTGAGAATGGTTCATGACGAGTTGTTGTCTGAATCAAGTAAATACCTGAAACATCGCTTCCAAATTGAGAATGATCGATTCCACTGGAAAAATGTACTTTCTCAAAACACTGAAACAATTTTTCACATGGATTATTCTGAAAATGTATCAGGTTCTCCCAAATTTGAGCCCCAAGATGCTCATTTCAGCAAAAAACAAATTTCACTACATTGTACGGTTGCTCATCACGAGGACAAAAATATATACATTTATCACTTGTCTGACAACCGTAAACATAATTATTGCTTCACCAAAGCTGTCATTGAGGATCTAATCCACCGCTATCCAGATCAAGAAATTTACAAGTTTAAAAGTGACAATTGTTCTGAACAATATAAATGTATTCCCCGTTCTCAGCAAACTTTCACAAATTAACAACAAAACTTTTATTTACTATTATGGGGTGAAAGGGCATGGCAAAGGCTTAGTTGACGCCATGAGTGGCTTTGGGCTTAAAACCCCATTAAGAAAGGCAATTGTAACTGAAGACGTTTTCTTTGACAGCTCAAAGGAAATCTATGAATTCATTTCTAACCTTATGAAAGAAGATGATACAAAGCAATACGAATGTTTGGATGTTATTACCGTAGACCCAGAAGTGCAGATGCCTGTTCCTGTGACAGTCACATGATGTCCTACTTTCCCTCAGGAGAGATCCAAATGAAAGAGGAGATTTGTTCCTGCCCTCAATGTTCTATTGGGAATTTCATAAGTTGCGAGGATCCCTCTACTGGCAGCAAAGGTCATATCGTGTGTGCTGAGGACTCCAGTGAGGATGACAGTGGGGACGATGATTATGATAGCGAAGAAGATGAAGAAGATGTTGTAGCCCCTGATATGGAGGAAAATGAACTGTTTACACATAGTGATTTCGGGGAAACAATCAAGCCAGGTCAAATTGTCGCTATCTATTCGAGTGAAGGCTCCAGTGATCCATTTTTCCTATGTAAAGTTTTGGAGAAAAAACATACCAATGATAATATTTCCGATAAAAATGATCACCATATTCCTACAGATAATGATTACTTGGTATGGTATTACCTTGAAAAAGCCTCTCAAGATTTTAGAAAACATTTTATTCAATATAAATTGAATAAAAAACAAGAAATTTTCATCACATATAATCATGTCATGTTTTCTGAAATTCCAATTGATGATGATTTAATTTTGAAATTAGAGGACTACCAGTGGTTGACTGAAATTGGACTCACAATGACTGGTAGACATTAAAAACTTTTTAAACATATTTATATACTATTTGTAGATTTCTGACAGTGACTTTTCTGATATACAAGTTTGATTTTTCTTCACTTTTCGCTAGGTTTGATATATCAGATCGCTTAGTATGGCTTATTGCTGTTAATCTCAATCTTTATTTTTGATGGTTACACTTTTAGCCTAATTCCAGCTTTTTTTTATCTTGAAGTTCTAATTTCATAAATTATCTTGTTCTATAAGCTCATTAGTTTTATTCTATATCCTTTTTAAAGAAGCTGTCAGAAGTTCCGTAGCTTTAGGATTACTTCTTAATACGTTTTCATTAAAACAACTAAAAAAACTATTAATATTATGTTATGTTACACTTTTAGCCTATTCCAGTTAAGAATGTTGAAGTTCTTATTTTTATAACTTATTTTGTTCTATTAAAACTTATTATAGTTTTTATTCTAAATCTTTTTTAAAAGAAGCTTTCAGAAGTTCCAGCTCAGCATTACTTCTGAATTACGACGTTTTCAATAAAACAAAAATATGTTATATACGTTACACTTTTAGCCAGATATGGGCCTATACTGAAAAACTTTGACTTTAAGGCAAGTAATGAAATAATTCTTTATATTTTTGAATTTTGTTGAACCCAATTCTTTAATTTTGAAACTTTAAAATTTTGAAATTAGTCGTCGAACACTGTTTTTGTTACATTTTAGCCAAAATGTGTATTTTAACAAGAAATAAGCCAATTTAAGGTATTTCTATTGTTAAGTTTATAGTCTAGATAGTATATGTTAATTGTTTAAGTTCCATAAATTCTAAATTATTGAAATTATGAATAGAAGTTGATTTTTTGAGCATGTTACTTCTTTAGCCAATATCTTCAGTTTAACGATGTGCAATTTCCGCGAATAACAACAGCGGTTAGGTAACATACAAAAGTTTCATTTTCAAGCCTTGTTCTAATTATTTTCACCTGAAATAAAAATTTAGGTCATTTATAATGAAAATGTTACATTTTTGGCCATTTTCGGCAAAATAACCTACAAATCCAAAATCTTTCAAGTCTAGTGCCTTTGGACCTTTGTTACCTTTTTAGCCAAAAATTTTTATTGATCTAGAGGCTATTTTGAAGATTTTATCAACATAAAACGAATTTTTCTTAATTTTTGAATGTCACAGAGCTTGCCTTTTTTATGAACATGTCCACTTGTGTTTCCATGTGTGATTATAATATAGATAACATGACAGCGCAGCAATAAAATTGTCTGAACAATAAGCTTTTTAAGATGATGCTGTGTCATAAAAAAAAACTACAGTCACATAAATACAACTAGCTTACTGGCACAAAAAGTATAAAGTATAGGCTTTTTACCGTGAAGTGGGGTAACTTGCATCAGCGGGGGGAAGCTTGCATAGCCCCATCAAATGACTGACCAATTAAAGCAGCAAAATTTCATACAAATAAACTACGCAGCTCTGCTCGCAGCTCTTCTCTATCATTTTTGCTTTGATTTTACTTTGTATTATTTTAATGACCAGACAGGTCATTCATTTGAGGGCAATGCATGTTTACCTCCACTGATACAAGCTACCCGATCTCACGGTACTATTCCAATAAGGCTTTCCTTTGATACTCAAACTTTGCTACTGTTTCAGACAGTAATGGTTTCAATAACTCTATTTTTTAGATGTCCAAGCCAGGCGTTCTGAGACCGATGCAAACAATGATCACAGGAAAAAGTCATCAGATCACACAGGTGGGAAAACTTAAATTCCGACGCCGTAATTTTCAAAAATCAATTTTTGCGTGTGGTTTTATAAACTGATAAGGTGTGATTGTTTTGTCAGTGTGATTTCCGATATCACACTGCTGAATTTTTCAAATAGTTATTTTTACTTTTTTAAATTCGGCGTGTGAAATCCAATTTAACACTTCTAAACTTCACTGGAAAGGCTTTATCGAAATCACGCGTGTGATTTCTAATTTCCGCAGGCAAATAAAATTTTTCAGTATGTTGTACACTATAAATTTTCGGCGTGTGAAATCCAATTTAACACTTTGTCAAACACTGGCAAATATAGTCCAAGAAGTATAAAACTTACACTACAAAACTCTAAAAACGTAGAAGGACAAGAAAGAAACAAGAAATCGCAGTCATTAGTTCCCACGGGTGGGAAAGTCAAATTAACACGGTGGGAAGGTACAATTCCCACCCTTGTACTACTCATGCGTAAAGAAAACCACAAGTGAAAATTGGGCCGAAACTGTTCAGATTGCATTCAAATCATAACATTATAAGGGTGTATTCGATCAGTGTGTAACACAACGCTAAAGGTGAGGCGTCCCGCAAGGGCGGCCTCATTCGTTCGCAATGGACTTGCGTCACAAGGGCTCAGTGGATCGGTGAGACGGGTTTGAGGTCATTAAATTGGCTCTCTAGTGCAGCTCCACTGTTGTGACAAAAGTGCCGGGATTCTCAAAGTAGCGCAAGTACATGACAGAACGAATGGGAGCTATCGAGCCAATGCTCACGAATGATCGAATACAATTTATCAAATACAAATCAAAGCCATTTTCCAAAAACTTGGTGGGGAATCAAAATTTCGGCGTGTGGTTTTCGATAAGATAAGCGAGTGTAAAATGCTAAATCCGACGTGGGATTTTCAATTTAACACGCGAGGAGAGAGGGCCTGAAGTACGAAATTCGACGTGGGATTTTCCATTTAACACGTGGGATTTTCGATTTAACACGTGGGATTTTGATTTAACACGTGTATTGTTCGATTCAGCACACAATGTTTAAAGCGTGTGATCCTGCGTTAACCACGTCTGAAATTCAATTATACACGTGTGATTTTGAGGGGTGTGATTTTGCGTTTCCCACCGGCGTAAAAACGAACCGATTCCCACGCGTGGGATAGCAGTGTGAAATATATACTTTCACACCGTGTGATTTTCACTTTTTCCTGTGGATGATATAAATAGTGACTTACATGATGCTGCTGAAGAGGATGTGTTGGATTCGTTGTTCTTAACAAAGTTATTCCGATTGAAAAAAAAATAAATTTAAACCAACCAGTGATCTAGTGGAATTTACAATTATTCAAATTTTCAAAATCATGTTGTAAAATTCAATTCATGTCAACTGATAAAAATGATCAGTTTTAATTTTTGGTCACCTGTTTGAATAGCAATCTTTAAGTTTTATGCTTCTGACTTTTTCAAATAATAATACAATAAATATTTTCTCGTTTTATGAAATTGTTCAGAGGGGCATATCATATTTGGCAAATGCGTTTGAGGAAGCCATTGGGTATCCTTACTTTAACATGGCTGAACCTGGTATTTCTGTTGGAAAATTACCCCAGTGAAGTCCAAATTACTATCGTTAAAGCAAATAAAATGATGATACAAATGAAAGTGAAGAAGACCAATGTGACGATGCTTGTAAAGCGTTTAGAAGCTACAGTCGCAACCTTCTTGACATTTTCGAGAGTCAACTTGTCAAGGATTCAAAGAACATCATCAAAAGAACCGCATCCACTTTTCAGAAATTTTACAACTATTGTACTGATGAGAAAGAAATAAAACGCTGGGACGACTTACATGATTTGGTCATAGCAGCAGACACCATACATACCCAACCATTGTACAACTCCATATACTGAACTATTTTCTAAGACAGTGCATATCAGCTTTGATAGCAGAAAATGAGAAAAATATCAGCCTTGAAGAAACCATCTACTATGTGGCAGGATACATAGTTTTTTCGTTGAAGAAAAATGTTAAGCATATTGCGTTGCTAAACAGTTGGGGGTGCAAAGGTGACAATGAATATAATATTAACATCGAAGAATATACACGAGCTTGGTTGGAAAGAGTTAACCGTGGTGGACTGTTCCACGTAAAAAGTGAATTTTATGATTTTGTAGTTGCAATTGAAAAGTCAGCAAGAACAATTTTGAATATTTCATTGTTTTCTACGTACACTGGCCAAAATTTAAAGGAGGTTCTCCTGCAAAAATTTGAAAATAATCTAGCCATTCAAAATGCCTGGAAACAACTTGCAAGCAACTTTACAGCTGGAGATACTTTGAAAGACAAGCTTTTTAAAAAGCTGCTTGTAAAATGGATTAATGTCAGAGCATATGCTTTCGTCAAAGTATGGATGCTTCAATATAAATTAGATCAACGAAAAGCCGGAGAGGAGGTTTTAGAACAAGCGGAGCCAGCTTTGAGGAAAGGTTTGAAGAAGAAAGCAGTTAAGAGGAAAGTTGATAGAACTTTAATTTCACCAAAGAAAAAGGCAACATCTGCAAAGAAATTGCCTAAAGACAAACCTTCAAAAGTCAGTGCTGCAGCATCCAAGCTTCAAAAAGCAAAGAAAATTCTAAACAATAAAAAAAATAGACTTTGTTGTTGTATATATATTTTTTAATAGATTTTAGGACCTATTTTTATATATTTATATTAAACCTGATTCATTTCATTCTAGGAAGACTAAAGGAAACTAAATTTTAGGCACAAATTTTAGTTAATAAATTTTCTGATTACAGCTAACAATTTTATATTCAGGGCTCAAAACTGATGAGAAATTAGAGTGGTTTAAATGAAGAAAGCTAAGTCTGGAAAGTCTTTAACATTAATCAAATATAGTATTAATTATATTAGATTGGGTGTAATACCTCAATTTTGCACTAAAAATAAAAAGACAAAGATTTGAAACTTTTATATGTTGCATTTTTATTACTAATATCGCATTTTTATCTTTTATATTGTGTTTCTTTGTAAAATTATTTTACAATTTTTTAATGTAGATTTTAATTTTTCATTTTGAAAGAGTCGTGTTTTGGTACATTACTTGGATCTATTTCACTTTTCATAAGGTTTTGCTATCTTGTTTTGACGTGGTTGTGGTTCTGCTCGTGTTCGAAAATTTGAAAACAAGACCTGTTATTTTGTTGGCTTTTTTAAATCTTCTCAAAAGAAAATCGATATAAACTTTGCGTAAGGTAGAAGTTACGTGAGATGTTGTAGTATCAATTAAACTCTCCTTAGCCCGACATCTAGCCCTTCCGGCTTTATAAATCTATGATCCTCTCTGTATGTTATGGTCTGGAAATCGAGACAATAATTTATGCAATCCTATTATCGCTAGAAAACTCAACTGTCCGATTTGATTGGTACACCTCACTTATCTATATTAAGAATACAAAATCATGCAAATGAATTATGTACTAAGATATGAAAACTGACAGGCCGCCCATATCCCAAGTTAAAACCGCCAATCGCCCTTTTTTGAAAAGAAAAACAGTCCGGATCAAATTATATTTTTGAGGGTTATAATAGATTTTCCAGTACTTGACTGAGCAAAACTGCCCGTTTATGCAGTCTACTTTAATGGGATAAGTTATCACAGTGATTAAATTTCACAGTTGAGCTTATCTGCGAAATTTTAAGATATTTTCATGATTTTCGTGCCTTTTACTGACAACTCGAACATGTTGGTTTTGAAACACACATCAATTGCGCTTTTTTGATGTCAGTAAAGATATAAAAAGTTGTTTATTTGAATTTTTTTGAGCTTTTTAAAATATTTCACGGATAAGGCCTTTCCAAATTTCCATTTGGACTTAATTTCTCGGATGACACCCAAAGCCGCGAAATTTTATCTCATTAAAGTATTTCGAAAAAAACAACAACAAACAAACAAATAATTAGAATAAATTTAAGCGAATTTCGACCTATAGCTCTCAGTTGCCTAATAGACGACCGCCCCTTAGTTAAAATTATTCGATTTTGTCCCAACTCCTTGGAATAAGGTCCAGACATCAAGATTCCTCCGTTCACATTAATTTTAAAAAATAAATTTGCTATCAAATAAAAATTCCCTTCTTTCTCTTTAAATCGCGATTTGATGCTTTGCAATCTTGTAGAATATAAATAAACTGTGATAATCATTGAAAAACACCCTGGACTAAATCAATAAACGAATTTTGATTCTGAGGATTCATTTTTTTTTACAGAATCAAAGGAACTATTGGCCTACACAAATTTTAGTGCACTTTTCCGAAATTAATGAATATGTATGTCAAAGAAAAAGTATCATTTGAGGAAAATAGTCGAGGAGATCATTATCTTAGCAAAACAAAGTAAACGTTGCTTTCTATTAAATAAAGACAAACTATATATAGTACATGAATAGTATTCATGAATGTTTTTGTTCATTTGATTTCTTTGGTACTTTCGGACATTTCGGTAGTAAAGTTTTGTCGTCAATGTCGATAACAATTTTTCGTTTGGTTCTACCACGGAAGTTAACATTCATTGCGACGATCATTTTCGACTTTGCAACAATCATTTTTCGCTCAGTCATCATGTATTGCTCTAATTGAGGGTTTTCGACACCACCTTTAGCCCAGTGTTTCGAAAAATGCTCTTCGATAGGGTCTTGATTCAGCTTTTCGGATAAGAAAAATTTAACACCTTCCATTCTGAGTAATTCTGGGACCATCTCGCAGAAAGAATGCACTGAATAAAAAAAGTATTGTACAGTAACATAGATGTTTTTAATTTAGGGAAGATTTGACAGTTTTCTACACGGTTCAATGACTTGATCCAGGTATTAAACCAATCATTGATCAAGCTAAATTTTGTCATCTTGACATTGAGAATTATGTATGACTTCGGTAGTTTTCATTTTTTATATGTATGGATACTACTCTAGGGGCTGAGTTAGGTCTCGTATGCGCATCGGCTAGTCATTATTTCTTTTGGTCATAAAAGTGTAGTCCTTGAAGAGTCAGAAAACGTGTGTGGCGTTATTTGGATCAGGCGCAAACAAACAAACCCTTTTTAGCCCTCTTGCATGAAAAATTTATTTTCTAACTTTTAACATAGACATATTATATACCTATCAATCAGAAATTTTATGCTGATTAAGAAAAATGTCAGAACCATGGTCTGAAAATTTCGTTATCTGGAGATATGAAGCACTTTCGATTTTGATTTTTTGAAATGACTACTTTTGGTTCCAAATTTGCGTGGCTGTAACATTTGATTGGATTGATTGATTTACTTGAAATAAGTTAAAGATTTGCTTACAGTGAACCTTTCTCGTCAGGCTCTATCGTCATAGGTTTCAAGGCTGGCTTCCTGTCCATTTGACCAGCATAAACATGATTTACATTCAACATATCAAAGAAAGTGTCACAATATCTGATGAAATTAACCAACTCATCAGTTGAAGGTTTCTTCCAATATTCCAGTGTATCTGCCATTGTAGTACTCAGAACCTGGACAGAAAATTATAAAGAATAATCTTTTAAACTTTGACCTTCTGATTTCTTATCCTATGGACGATTACTAGTAATTACCAATAATTCAAAATAATAAATTGAAGTTCAAAAATGCTGTTAAAATCAAATCCAGAAACTTCAAGTCAAATTCAATTTGGCTTTAAAATAAAAGCAAAAGGTTCACTCACTTGAACAGCAAGATTCACCCTCATTCTAGTTCGTGGTCATGTGTTAGCTTGCATAATTTGCAGTAGCCAGGTGTCAAGCTATTCCTGTTGAGATCGTACTCATAAAGAGTATGGATTGTATTCCAAGTCAAATCCTGCCCATTCACCTGAAAAATAGAGATAATAATAAAACAATCTTATTCTATATACTCTTAAATTTTTTTTTGAGATTTTAATAAACGGGGGGGGGGGCCTAATTGCTCGGGGGTTGGAAATTGTACTTCTGAAAACCCAAAATAAGGTAAATATAGGCTAAAACCAGGCTATTTAGAGCAAAATAAAGGGGCCTTCTCTTTGACAGCTGAAAATATTTTTAAAAATTAATAAACGGGGCGGGTCCAAACAAGGTCCGGGGCAGGGGGTTGGAAAATATTTGAAAAATTAACAAGCGGGGCGTTTATTGTGCACCTAAGAGTAGTGTACAGGAAAAAACTTCCATTTTACCTAAATCTCATATATTAACTTGAGCCCTTGTATTGTAAAATTATTTAGCAAATTCATAAAATATTCAAAAAATCTAGAATCTCAAATAAAACTTGATTACTCAGAAGATGAATAGGACAAAGAGGAAAGATTTTACTACTTACCAAATCATGAAAGTAATTGTTACTAAAAAGTGAGAAATTGTATTCTTTTGTGGTTTTAGATTCGAGCTTGATAATATGAAAGTCCTCTCTAAAGTAGCCCCTGCTTATAAAAACTATTATTCTTACTGTCAACTTCCTTGTTTTTTTTACAGCCAGAGTTTTCAAGATTGTTCCTTCAGTGAATGTGGCACGTCACTATAAAAGTATATTTTACGACCAGGAGCATAACGATTGTGGGCCCAATAGACTACAACATCAGGGGAAACCATTGGTGCCATCTTCTAATTTATGCATCTCAAAGAATTTGCGGTTTGCAGATGCTCCATCACAAACAAAGGCGTAAACATTAAAACCAACCATTTCCATAACACCAACAGCTTCCCATATGATGGCAAAAAGTTGCTCAGCACTGGCCGAGCAGGTGGCATAAAACCCGATGGAGAAGTTAAAATGATTGAAAAATGCTCTGACCATAATTGACAGAACATGTGTTGTCAGTGGCCTGACCTTCTTTCTGTCCTTTTCTAATGACCTTTCCAAGCTGTCAATTTCATCAGAAACTCGTCCAAGCTCAGTAAACCCAATTATTGTCCCGATTGATCTACTGAAGACAAGGCCCGATTTAATTATCATTTCATCAAACATTATAAAACATATGCGTTCATGTGTTGGCAGAGTTGAAATTTTGAGTTCATTACAGTACTTCTCTATAACATCTGGGTTGAAAGAAGTACCAATTAATGTAAAGCTTGCGTACTGTTGAAGTGTTGAGCGATGAGGTAGTTGGAGAAAACCGGTTGCTCTGAGTTGCTCGTAAGTGCCTAGAAAAAAGATGAGACATAAAACAATCGTACAATCATAGATTGATTATTGATTAAGTTAGATAAATTCATGAACTTTGCACCTTACAGAAAATTTATTTTAAAAAGTTATCGGATGACATTGCTAACTTGCAATGAAATCAACCTGATACAAAAAGAGTTAATTTTGACCCTATTACTCTTTATTTTCAAAAAAGTTTAGAAGATAATAAAAAGAAAATAAAACTAGCTCTCTCTGAAAGATTTTTTGTTGACAACAGAAATTAAGTACTAGTTATCGCATGACTTCGAGTGCAATACGAGAAATATTTTACGAGTACCGAGATTTTTCCGTAATATTTTTCCGAGCCTTTAGGCGAGGAAAAATATCGGTAAAATCTCGGAACGAGTAAAATATTTGAGTATTGCACGAGAAATCATGTGATAACTAATTTATTGTCGACCCAAAAAAATGTTTTCTCAAGAATCATTGTCGAAAGGCTTGTTTATAGAAAAACCTATACATTTTTTTGTCCAAAACAGTCACGTTCCTAAGGGTTTTCTCAGAGGGAGGCAAGTTTCGAATGTTTTTGTTTTGATTTTTCAAATTTTCGAATGTTTTGATTTGATAACAAAAGAACCTTCACTCAAACAAAGAGAAAAAAAAGTCTTTTTTTCAAACAAAATCTTTTTTTTTTTTGAATGACGATTCAAAATGTTGCAAAACAAAAGGATGAGACAAAAGAAAAAGTAGACATAATTTATGCTCATTGTTTCAATATCTTGTAAACATACTATTTGTCAAAAATAAATTCCAATACGTGTCAAAACATTTAGTTCCAAAACAGACTTCGACGAGTCAAGACGTGGAAAAGTAAACCAAAATGTTAATTTTCTTGAGAAGAATCTGAGTCTGAATAAATAATGTATCTGCGTTTTTTTGGTCGTGGTGGTGAACAAGGAGCTTTGGATGGTGTCTGTGCCTGTGATTGATTATAAAAATTGACTGTGCAGTTACTAAAATTAAAAGCTGAGGTGCGTGGACACAAAACTTGTTGATGCTGATCAAAAAAACTGAAAGTAGGATTTTGGACACTGTGGTTATTTGCAGGTACGACCCAATTTTGATGTGGATTTGATCGCGAGGAACAGGGAACGTTATCGATGGCATGAGAAATTCTTCGTTGTTCAACCTCGTCCCCACTATCATAAGGATCCAGCCCTGCTTCACTCTTATGTCCAGTGACTGTGATAATTTCCGAACGTGGAATGGAGTTTGCTTTCATTCGTTTGATTCCAGTCTTCCTCACCGTATGATTTGATAGTTTCTTTGTTGTTGTTGTAGAAAGAGTAGAACTCTCTACCATACGCTTCATAATCGTATCAATCGTGTTTTGGCCCATTTTTTGGTTTTTGAACCAGACATTCGTGGTTGTTTTATGGTTGATGGACAGATACAATGGACCTGAGTGTCGAAGTGAAAGAGGACGTTTCGAAAGATACGTTTTTGTAAATCATCAAAGGACAACGAGACGAACCGTTAGCAAACATTTTTGGCTGAGCTACACGATGAACTTCACGAAGACCATTTTGCCTGGTTTTGGAGAAACTTTCCGAAAAGGTGAGGAACTCATTTCCATCTTCGTCCAATTTCCAAGTAAAATCTTCAACTTTCATAATGTGGTGTTCTTGACGACCTCTGAGCCCAAAATGCATTGAAAACTGCCACCAAATTGTATTGATCAACGAAGAAGGGCTTTCAGTTCCAAGCTGACCACATTCCCAAAGAATTTCTTCCTCTGCTTTTGTTAAACTGGCAGCCTTGTTTGGTCTTTTCCCCATTCCTTGTTCCCTAAGGAGTCGAGCTTTTCCTTCAAGAACAGCCCTGGAACTAGAGAATTCAATGTCATTTATTATAGAATACTGATAGCGTTTCTCCCTCAGATAGCGATCGATTCCAGATTGTAAGCTTGCAAGTGAACCAGGCTCGTAATCCTTTCCATTCTGCTTCTTGATTTCAGCGAAGAACCGTTGCAACAACGAGTCGAGATCGACAGGATTTAAAAGTTCAATGTCCTTTGTTTGGTTCCGTTCGTTAGCCCAAGCATCGTATGTTCTCTTCGACAAACTGGTTGCTTTAGTCGTATTTTGATTTTTCGATTTGTCAATAAATTGCTGGATATTATCATTGTTGCAGCTATCAAAACGATTCATTTTGTTTGTTTTTTCTCAAAAGATCTCCGAACAGCCAAAAAAAATTTTCTCGCTTTGTTTTTGTTTTGATCTTATTTTCGAACGTTTTTGTTTTGGTTTTAGTTGCCCGCGTACCCAGTCCCCCAAAAGTCGACGCGGTCATATTTTCACAGTGTGCAAATATCAAATATCGCAATTATTTCGATGCTCTTAGCCAATCAAAATGCTTATATTTTTTTGGGTCGACAATAACAATGGTTATAATAACTTTATTAGCAAGAAAATAATTATCCTAATGGTATGGTGGCCTAGGAGTGCAATAGTGAAAAAGAACGGTTATTTTTGAAATAAAGGAAAAAAAATTATAAAGGTACAAAAAAATAAATAAAAATGAAAGTTAGAAATAAAAATAAATCAAAATCAAAACCAAAATCAAATTCAAAATGAAATTGAATTTCAAATTAAAATCTAAATCAAATTGAAATCAAAATCGAAAAGGAATCAAGTTGACTCTTTTTTGAGTAGGTGGCCGAGGAGTGCAAAATAAAAGGGCAAAAATACATACCCTCATGGCCAAGAGTGCAATAGCGTTTTCCCGCCAATTTTAGCCCTTAACCGATTCAGCCGTCAAAACTTCAAAGACTTTCCTGGGAGTCTAGGAAAATATTTCTTAGTTCCTAAACCAGTTTTCCTTCCTAGCCGGTAGATATATTGTGACATGCGCATAAGTTGTCAAAGTTCCATATGGGATGGATTCTGTGGGTGCCAGTAAAGAGTTTGGCCTGTTGTCCGCTGTTCGTTAGATGCCACACATTTGAATTTAATGTACAGGTTACAAAGATGTTTCAGTCAGAAGTATTATTTCAGATAAGTATCATATTAAAATTTGGTATAATCTCACTCTAAAGCTTTTTCCCGAATTACGGGAAAGGTGTATTTACATTAAAAAACTTTGAGAAATTTCCTAAATTTTGACCCATGCCAAGCTCTAAAATTAATTCGAAGGACAACTTATCAAGAAAAATATCTACGGGTGAGAAGACACTTATGTAGATCCGCGCACCTACCAGATAGATTATTTCCTGGAAATCTTTCCAGACCACTATAACCTCACTCACTATGCCCAATCTACACGTGCGTAATCAAGCCGACCCTAAAAGAAAAAAAGTTTCCGGTCCACCGGCTGGGTGAAATTTATGGTCGTCGTCACCGACCGCATCTTTTTTACATAAGAACCAAATAGATAAAAGATGAAACTTTCTTCTTAAAAACCTTCACTCATGACTAATTCAAACTGTTACATCGCTCCTATACAACACTCTTCAAAAAGTTTGTTTATTTAGCATGCTTTCTGGACATTTAAGATCAAATAGTGTTATGCATATTAAATCAATTTATTAGAATGAAAAGTTAGTTGATTTATAGAGAAAAAAAAATCCCAAAGTACAGCTTTTTGTAATTAATAGCAACACATTTCTTTCAGTGAAAGAGAAAAAAAATATAAATACAGAATGTGGGGCAACACTAACAGCCAGAGATGATTTTTTTTCTTCCTAATTTTTTTTATTAGAATAAGTCATGAAAACGACCAAAAAAAACATTTTTCCGCATGACTTTTTTTTTCGTCACCCAGTTGACCGGAAACGAAAGATTTTTTAGGGTCGGCCTCATTTGACCAATCACAACAATTTTTACTTTAGCGTGTAATCAAGGCCTAAAAAACCACAGAGCGCAATCTTGGTAATAAAAATAGCTCCCACTTTATTTGGTTGATTTATTTTGTTTCAAGCTTTCAATTTGACTGTAATCGACTTGGGATTTGGAACTTGATTCAGGTAACTCTCATCCTTGTAGTTGCACAAACATATCCTGTAGACTGACACTGATGTTGTTTTTTCTGAAACTTGGATTTCCTAGTGTGACTAACTGAAAGATAAGACCAGGCCATTTGTCATGCCTATCAAACGCTGCCCTTCCTGAAATTACCAAAATTATGGTAAAAACACTCTGGAAAGTAGTGCCCTTATTTGCTGCCATCGGAGGCTGCCCTACCTTTCTAGAATATGGCCTGGCACTGTTCTGCCATATAGGTGGGTCATTTTTTGCAAAATGCCACAAGCAGCACCATGTTTTGAAGCTTCTCAGATGCATTTTTTGATGTAGTTTTCGTAAATAGTATGGTTTCGTAGGGTTCTGCTTGTGGCACTGTTCTCTCAAAATTAAGCTTGTGAAAAAGCTAAATAATAGTTTTTTGGACCTACCTGAAGGTCCTATAAATTAACTTGTCTTTGTTCGTTTGTTTGTTCGTTCGTTACCAGCTTTTCTCGGGATTAGCTCAAAGAACTTTTTAGATTTTTGGCACAAAGATGGAAAATGGTTATCCCCAAAATGTGGTAAAGCCCGATTTTTGAAAATAAGGGGTAAAAAAAGAGGTTTTTTTCGATTTCCTGGAGTTCATTAGATTTCTCTGATTTTTCGTAAAAATGTAGAGGGAGTGGTCCTCTAAAAAGTGGTGAAAACAATTTTTTCCAAAAAAATTTATTTAGCTCAGAAATTTGATTTTTAGCTATAAGAATCGCTATTTATAAGCATAGATCAATGTTCTTAACTTAATCACTCTTCATATGCATGAAATAAAAATTAACACTCAAAAACTGAATAATTTTCAAAAAATTTCCCGAAAAATCAGATTTTGGGTCAACCTAGAGGCATTTTTAAGGCTCCAGACTTTCGATTGTCAAGCATTCTCTCCACTTCAAAATGGCTGAAATCTGACAAAAATCCAAAAAAATCTTTCGAATTTGCTTCAAACTAACTAAAATTTTATGTAGATTACGAAAAAAAAATCGATTTTGGGCCATTTTGGAAAACTTGGGTTTTCCCAAATGTGCGCCTGGTCAGGCCTGGTTGCCCACAGTGCTTATCACAAATTTTCATAATTATGTCCAAACCCCAGCTTTAGTATCATGTTAGTGTAACAACTGAAACTTCTAAATACAGTTACTCCAGTAGAGTAAGTGCATGTTATTCACTTTAGTATGGAAGAGCATGAATTTAATATAGAGAGAACTATGGATACACAACGAGTTTGAGAAACGGTGGAGTGTCTATTGTTTTCCTTTTATTCGCGCAAACAATACTGGATCCAGCTTCGTCCGAGAAATGGCAGTCGAAGCGAATATAAATGGCGCTCAAAAAACCACAGCTAATTATCATTGTTTTTACAATTATGTCTTGTTTAACCAAGATTTCAAGAGTTTCAGGATATAATTTGGTTTTTATTGTGTCTCTGTCCATTCCTGAAAGGTGATTGGTCAGTTTTCTATATGTTTTGATTGAAAAAAGGTCCTTAGACATATGTTTCGTAGCAAGCTTTTCTGTAGTATTGTTTATGTTTTTGGTGAAAGTATGTCTCCTGGTCTTGCTAATATCTCAACATTGGAAGCTCCTTTAGGGCTAATTTTTTCTTTATTAGTTAGAAAAAGACTTGTATTTAACAAAATATATCAATTTGTTTGGTGGCCCGCGGTGGATTGGTGCTTTTTATGTACATTTTTACATGGATTTTTAAGCTTTGAAAGTAAGGTATTACTTCCAGATTTTGTTGTGGGGAGCAGTCTTTAACTTGTTTAAGCCCTTGCCTTATGATTTTTTTGATTTTCTTATCTTTCTCAGATCATAAAAGTAAAATGCAAAAGTAATATTAATGAAATATGGAGTATCATTTAAGTTGTGTTGGAAAGTTATGTCGTCTTTGTCGTGTAAAAATTAAAGCGAAACCACGACCGTTGCAGGATTTTGCAGAGGATATATTTGATTTATTTGGATACAAAATCAAGAATGACGAGAAAGAAATTCACCCACAGTTTATTTGCGATAATTGCCGGAGGAAGTTGGAAAAGGCCAGGAAGAAAGATTACGAAAAGTGTACCATTGTTGACTTTCCCAAACACACTGATCAGCAGGAAAACAATGATTGCCCAGTTTGCAAACGAACATTAATTGTGGTACCGATATCATTAATTAAAGTAGAATCTGGAAACTTGACAGCTCAAAAGTTAGCTTTGATAGCAGTAAACTGCAAATTACACATTTTAAACTGCGACAACGAGTATTTTGTTGTCACAAAAGTTGAATTGTTGCGTAATATGACAAATTGTTCAAAGCTGATAAAGATCAACGTTAATAAATTAGATTTTGAAATTTTTGCCTTTGGTAAAAAACTTAACAAAACCCATTTCTTATTTTCATCCTTCAAAATATTGGATGAAACTAACATTTCATCTTTTTTCAATGCTGTGTTTGAGACCACAACACCGTGCATGGGAAAATATTGACCTTGAAGATATAATAAGTACTCGTTTCTCTGAAACTGAACTTCCTTCTGGGGATATTCAAAGTATGGAGTTTGTCAAAACGAGTGATCTGAATACAATCAGATCAACTTCT
Organism: Clytia hemisphaerica; assembly: GCF_902728285.1. Taxonomy (NCBI): domain Eukaryota; kingdom Metazoa; phylum Cnidaria; class Hydrozoa; order Leptothecata; family Clytiidae; genus Clytia; species Clytia hemisphaerica. Next base: position 34,001 of record NW_027104517.1, on the reverse strand, counting down.
TGCAGAATACTTGTCGACAAATCCAAACAGCACTGCGACCATTGCACATTATATCGCAAGAACTCGTTATTAAAGATACGTTTCCGCAGGTCAATGTCACCAGAAATACCTTCAAAATTCACAATAAACGTGCACCTATCAAAGCAAGAGCTCTCTCAAAAAGCAGCTAACCTACAAAAGGAAGTTAAAAGCCTAACCAAGAAGAATTCAAAATTGATTGAGAAAGTACATAAATGTCTGGAGATCGAAAGCCTTGAATGCGAAGAAAAAGACACTGAGTTTCTCTCTGAAGTTTTAACTCGTGGGACTTGTCCTTTTGGTGATGATACACCACAATATCTCCTGTGGGAGGAACAAAAGAAGATGGCTTCCCTGAAATCAAAGAAGCAAATGCGTTGGCATCCACTTATGATCAGATGGTGTTTAAGCATTTATTTGAAATCACCAGGTATGTAGTACCAGAAAAACTGTACTGGAGCAGTTTTTACCCCAGTATCAGTTTATTTATTTTGCAGTATGTTCCTGTTTGTTAGTTTATTACCTCCTGTATTTTTATTTATCCTGACCTGGAAGTTTATTTAGATTCTAGTTCCTACCTGTACGTTTAGTTTGGCCTGAACGTTTATTAATTTCAGCTTGATCCCACCCTCTGTACGTCTATTCCCTACTTTATTAGAGATTCAAGAGTAGAGTTTTCTAGAAAACTAGCCTTTTTTAATTTTTTCCTTTGACATCATTTTCTTTCTTTTTTTCTTCACATTCAGCTGCATACGAGCACCTGAGGAATGGACCATTTATGGAACTTCCACATAAGAATACCCTTCATCAGTATATTGGTTTTACTGACCCAGGATCTGGATTCAAAATTGATGTAATGGATCGTTTGAAGCACAACATAAAATTCTCTACATTGAAACAACATGAACGTAATGTTTCATTGTTATTCGATGAGATCCACATCAAGTCTGGTCTTATTTTCAGTAAATCAAGTGGTAAACTTGTTGGCTTCACTGAGATGGGCAACATAAACCAGGAGTTGGAAGAGTTCTCAACAAGAATTGAAAACAAAACTGAACGTTACTTGACGACCACCGTCTTGACATTCATGGTGCGTGGCATTTGCAAATATTTCAATTACCCAATCAGGTTTTTCGGTTCACACAATGGATTTGGATCTGAACAATTATATCCTCTCGTCTGGGAAGCTGTCAGAGTTTGTGAATCACAAGGTAGATTTTAACAATTATTTTAGTTTATTTTAGTTTTAAATTTCTCTTTCATGTTCCTGACACTCTCACTCTTCACTCTATATTAGTAAGAATCGGTCATTAGATATGTCCAACCAAACAGGGAAAAAGAATGAGTTGAAAATATTTTTCACGTACCATTATAATTTCAATTGGACAAGAAGTTTGAAAATTCTATAGGCACATAATTAAATTTACAAACTTTTGATTCATTTAGAAAAGATTTTCTCTATAATTGACCGAAATGAGGAGCCAAATATTTTATTTTTATGCATTCCTTTTTTGTAGGCTTCCATGTTAGGACGTTTGTTTGTGACGGAGCATCTCCAAATCGCAAATTCTTTAACATGTATTTATTGGAGGACAAATCAAATCTCAAAGATGGAGTTGTGTATTGGACATGGAACAAGTATCATCGGAAAAGCAAGATTTACTTTAGCCTGGATATCCAAGCTCAAAATTTTAGAAAAAATAAGTTTTACCTCAGCCAGACAAAGTTCTAAAATTATAGAGCTTGGTTCATCTAGAAATCAGGTGAACCCCTGTTGACAGATTTTCCTGCATGAATCCCATGGCTGCAAATAAATATATGCACATAATGACATGCATAATTTCAAGATGGTGCCCCAGCAGTGATAAATCAATTTAGAATGGCAGCCTTGACCATAAAATATAGACAGTGTGGTGGAAAGTCTGTTTAGACAAAAAGTGCAAAGTGAATTTTGGAGAAAATTTTTTTTTCAAAATCCAACCCAAAACAGCAATACAAAATTGGCAAACAGAAAAGAAGAATTGAAGCAAAATAAAGATATACCTTTTTAGTTCTTTACACGATGCAACCAAGTCATTAAGAAGATTAAAACAAGAATATCTAAGCAAGTAATTGAAAAGAAAACAGCCAGAACATCTAAAAATTCCCATGTTTTGATCTTCCCACTTCTTCCCTACCATTATTGTTATTTTTATTTGGATGCGTGGTCAAACACCCAAGGGAGATAATTAGATATTCTATTGTTATTTGCTTCGAAGAAGAAAAGTCAGGGAGATTTGCAAAGCAGCGTATGCGCCTTGCTGATCGCCCGCGCGGTCCACCTAAATAATTAGGCGAACACTTCAAGTCGGCTCGCATAATTTCTTATAATGGCGCCACCATTCAGATCTCTGATTCGCTTGGACCAACCAATCAGAATATCCGCATAATCATCCTCAGATGAGAATGCAGACGATCTAGGTAAACCAGACCGTAAACATAAGAAATATCAAAATCAAAAAAAAGTTTACGGGCTGGATATCCAGGCTAGATTAACTTCATCTGTGATCCTCCCCATCTGATCAAAACCATACGCAACAATCTTGAAAATTCTGGTGCGAACAAGAATACCAGAAACCTTATAGTATGTTAAACTTTGTACATATTTTTGAAACATCACTTTCAAGCAACATACAGTATTTATATTCCAGAATGATGTAGAAAGAAATTGGCCTAATTCAGATCAATAAAATAGACTCTTGCTTCAATTTTTTTTAATTGTATTTCAGTGTAATGGGGACAAAATCAGCTGGCAACATATCATCAACTTGAACGAAGAAGATCTTGGTGTTGACAGTAATTGTCCTGGTTTGCGACGGTTGGCAAGGCTGACACATGATCACATTTTTCTAACACCAAGATCACGGATGAGGGTCAATCTTGCCGCACAAGTAGGTTCAAATTTATTTCAAGCATTTATTCCTGAAATGGTTAACTAATTTTTATGATTTTATTGGAACTAATTTTGACGGGAAGAAAATTTTGTGGATTCGTCAAAATTCTTATTCTAAGAAAGCAAGGTTTTAAATCTACTCTTTTCTGCAGCAAGAATTTTGGAAACATAATTATATTACGATTTTTACCCAGGTGATGAGCAAAAAGGTTGTACTTGTTTTGGCACTACAAGATAAAGATGAAACTATTGGTACACAAACGTTCCTCAACATGGTTGATGACCTTTTGGATTGCCTTAATGTTAATAACACATTTGTTGGTCTGATGAAAAGGAAAGAGATGCTTATGCCTTATGAAAATCCTCTTGACCCTCGCCTAAAGGTATGAGTTATAATTTTGTCTTCTATTGATTTTTTTTTGTAAATCCCACTTTCATTTATTCATTCAGCAAGCCATATGGTAAGTGGATTATGGTTTTTTAATCAAATTTGAATCATTTTAGCAACAATAAAAAATAAATTATTATTTTTTTAGTGGCTGAAAGATACCTTCCTGCAATATCTAAAAGACTGGCAAAATCAAGAAATTCCAGGCTCGTCAAAAAATGGAGAAACTGAAAACAAAGCAAACAATGGCTGGTATTACCACTACTGGTAAGTTTAATATATTAACTCCAGACTTAATGGTTTTTCGTATTGTAGGCTCATGCTAAGGCTTGAGTTTAGCATGTTTAGAATCATCTTAGCTTTCATTTTCAAATCATTTCTGGCCTTGTTTTAAAACAAAGCATAAAACAAAGAGTTCCTAGCAGTTTAATTTTCACCCCAAATAGCTGTTTTGAATAAGTTTAAAAAAGTTCAAAAAAGCAAAGGACATATTCAATATATTGATTTCTTATATTAATTACCTTTTTTTTAGTACATGCATTTGTGGAATTCGTCCCTGAAATTTTAATGGAACCTGGTGTACGATATTTCCTTTCCGACAAGATTAATCAAGATCCCTTAGAAGAACACTTCGGGCGTCAGAGATGAGCAATAGGAGGAAGTGATAACCCTACTTTCGAGCAATACTCATTGACTGAAAGAAAGCTTCAAGTTGCGAAAGATGACTTAATAAGAGTTCTTCATGGCAACACCTGTGGTCGTAAAACGGAAAATAAACGCCTTATTCCCTCTGAGGAACTGGCACTGCCAAAAAGGAAGAAGATGAAAATTGACTAAATACTGTTATGAACACCTATTATGCATTACAATATTCAGAAAACCTATTTGTATTTCTACTTTTGAAAAATAGCCTCCTTTATCTTCAATTTTGAAATTTCGATGATTTTGCTATTAGCTGCACATTTTGAAGGTCATGATTTAGCCTTTATATCTAAGAAAAGTTTGAAAATCTCTCATGGATCAAAACACTACCCTCAACATAATCTCAGCAAAAGCTGAAACATCATCACACCCCAATTGCTCGACCAACAATACCAACAAATATGATACAAAACAACAAAACATTCAAACAAACAATTATACAAAGAAAAAGAAAATGGCAAGATGAAGACAAAGCCTAGAGTCAGGTGTGGTACCAAGAGTAAGCACTCTCTGGCGCCCGCGAGCCACCCGTCATCTTTACCAAAGAAGAAATAGTGTTGATCAGACACTATTTCGTACATAAAAAAAACAGAGAAGAGGGATTAAAATAAAACAAATTGTAAACAAAAAAGTTTAAAATTTCTGACCATACAGTGAAGTACAGCAGAAAGAAAGAGAAAAAGTTGAAAGGTTGACCGAGAGCCCGGTTCGGAACCCCGTAACCGAGTGGCCGTACACATTGGAAACGAATTAGGAAATGAGACAAACTCAACAAACTTAGACATAAACTACAAATATACTGGACAGAGAAAAAGATACAACACATTGAAATATAAAACGACTCTATCGATTAAAATGAAAATTAGTAAATTAGTAAAAGAAACAGTGACAAGTCCAAAATTTTTTTGTTGTTTAGTTGTGGAGTAATGAGAAGATAGACAATGACAACAAAAACATCATTTTGTACCATTTGTGAATATTTGATATTCCAAAAAATTAAAATAAATGAAAACCGAGTTTACAAACAAACTTGGTTTTCATTTTTTTCTATTTTTCTTTTTTTTTGCAACATATAGAAATAATAATTTAGTTATTTTGGGACTTTTATTGTAAATGTAAATAAAATGTAAATAGTTTTAGTATTTGCATATTAATTTTATTTTTATCTATGAAAATGTAATTTTACTGTTCAATTTTAGCTCAGAAAAATATATTTTAATATCATGAAACAATCCAATTTTTAAATTATTGAATGAGATTCGTGTTTGATTTTAGCATGAATTTAACATAGAGAGAACTCTTTATAACTTCTCCCTATATTAAATTCATGATTTTAGCCCATGTTAAATTAGCTTGAGTTAAGGACTGACTTGACACCAAATTTTAATGTGTTAAATTTTCCATGTTTTCTTTTTTGTTATCTATGATTAAACTTTTCCATTCAATCAGAGCCGAAATTCCCTTAACTAATCTGTCATGAATTATGATAATTATATTGGAAAAGCCAATCAATCGAACGTGTGAAGAATAAAGGAATAAAGCCATTATTTTTCTTTTAGTTTACCTCTTTAAGTTTTAAAATTATCACAGTTGAATTATCTATCTTTAAAAGGAAATTATTCCTCTCTCAGTTGGGAATTTGTTAATGGCCCAAAGCAATTTCAAAGTGGAATTTTTTTCTTTTTCCAAAATGTTTCAGAATGTTAAAATGTATTTCAGCAAATCAGCAAAATAAGGTCAAAATCGATTCTATGGTTTTTCTCCTGGTGTACCCAGCCTTACAATTTATTAGACCCCCAATAGTTTTAAGCACAAAACTATCATAAAACTATCACAAAACGTTTATTCGTTTCGAAATTTTCAAAACAAAAGGGTAGAATATCGCATTGTATTTTAAGTTAGAAATCTGAATGAAAAAGAAGAAAGCCAGTTTCAAATAGTTTAGTGTAGCTTCAAAATTATAAAAAACCTCTTGTCTATTACCTTGAAGAAAAAAATACTTAAACCATCTATGGGGAAAGAAAAGTCATCAAAGTTTTAGAATTATAGCAATAATTTTTTTTTTCACGGAGGCAGCCCCGACACATAAATATACACTTCCCGGCATATACTAGCTAACAAAATTATACTCCTAAGTATACATATAAAAAGGACCAATTTCAAAATTTTTTTTTTCATTTTTCTGTCTTGATGAAAATTTGTTCAACTCTAATGTTTCAGATTTTTCATATCATCAAAATCTTTTTGATGTATGCATTTGCTCCGGCCTTAAAATGTTTCAAAAATTAAAAAAAAAACACACACATCCCTAGTAAAAATCCTAAAAATATAAAAAAATGTTTATGAAAAAAGCTTCATTGCTTTTTGTTATCATTTTCAGTTGATTGTTTTTTTTTTTGCTTGTTCAGATGGCTCGGCTGTTTCACTGATCTTAGCCTCTGCATCAGCCGATCTGCGGTCTTTAAGTTTAGTTATCTGCATCAAAGCTTTCACAAAATGATAAGCCCTAATGGTTATCCATTTTTGGATTATTTTGTTGAAAATTTTCTTGCCCAGCTGTTCATTCTCCAAACGTCTAATCAAAAAGTTCACTCTGAGAACATCTCTCACCACCATTTCCATCTTCTTGAAAAGAAGGAAAAAAACAGCACAGACTTCATGTAACCCGCCTCGGTTTATCTGGTCAACCCATGCTCTGGTCCAGAAAATCGTAAAACTCCCAAGCTTCTTCAATTTCACCGTAATCTTTCGTGCCCAAACATTCAAAAAATTCATACATTGCACGACCTTCTGCTGACTTCTTACTGATACCTTTTTTTATGCTAAAACAAATGTATCCAGCAACATATCGAATTGATCGAGCTTCAATTTCTGTTAGTTCTTTATATGGTACCCGCTCATGATCAGGGAAGATATTTTTGGTTCGATATTTGATCAGCAGTTCAAGTAATTTGGTGTGGAAAAAATTATATAGCTGGTATGAGGTATCATCCAAACCAAGAGTTGCTGTCCAAATTTCCCATTCTCGATCCAGGGAAACTGTGTAGTGAAAGGATTTCATCATTTTATCATCTGATTGTTTTAGATTAAGTAGATGAAAGTAATGATCACAAATTTTATCACAATAATTTGAGATACTGTTTGGGTTATTGATGAGGTTCTCAGCCTGGCGAACAGCATCACACTTTTGAAAGAACGGGTCTACCAGCACGTGTGAGAATGATTGTGTTGCAATATTTCTTAGGTTTGTTGAAAATTCCAATTTGTTCAGCTTGTAAACTAAAAATATAAGAATAATAAACTTTGAGAACTATGTACACAACAAACCGAAAGATGCTTTAATGCTGACCCCCTCACACTTTTAGTATATTATATTAAGATGTTTCCATAGAAGTTATTTGTATTTGGAACAGAGGTAGGTAAGAAGTGTCAAGTTAAACTCTCGAGAAATAGGGGAAGATGTGTTTGATTAGTCTCAATTCTAGAAAACTAACTGGCTGATGAACAAAAACATCTCAGCTCTGGTATTGTTATTGTGTGTGTAACAACAGATAGATATAATGGCTGAATGGGTTGATTAGAATTAGATTCAAGACAAATGAATTTTATTATGATACCTGCTGAAGCAGCCTTGGCTTTGGATGCCTTAACTTGTTTGCAAATTGCAATGTGGTTGGTGTATCTCTTCTCCAGTGCATACTTTTTGCCACAATTTGGACAAGAGAACTTTTTGTCCGACTGCTTTCTTGGTTTTCTTGTAGTTTTCTTGGTGGGTGGCTGAACAGCTTTATCATCATGACCACTGGTGATACCACCACAGGGAAGATTGTTCTCGTTCAAGCAAGCAACTGTTGGTATGTTCAAAATATCATCATCTGAACAACCATCTAAAGTTCATCTTCTTCATCGATTACAATGGCTTCTTCAGGTTCCCATTTCTCCACAACAATCTCAATCTCCTCTTCAAAATCAATATAACAAAGTTCAGTCGCCATTTTCTGCTTGTCTGGTTGTTAATTGTGTTGTGAAGTGATTTTTGAATCTTTCTTGTTTTGATTTTTGTTTTGAAAATAATCGAGAATAGAAAACTGCTGCGTCGGCAAAAATAAACGCTCGTGATTGGTTCAATAACAAAACACCGCGAAGAAGGGTGAACAATATGTTATGATTTTTTTAATGATAGCGGACATAGCCGTTCTCAGCAACATCAAAGGGAAAGCCGCTCGTTGTGTATCCAGAGTTCTCTCTATATTAAATTCATGGGAAGAGTAACTAATACTCTTAGGTGCCAAATAAACAAAACAAATAAACATTAACAAGCAGGGGGAGGTGTTTATTTGGCACGTAAAAGTAAATGTTCAATAGCTTTAAAATGGAAACAAAAATTGAGATTGAGTTAAATTTAAAGGATTTTTAAATTTTCAAAACAGTTCTCAGTTATAATTGTTAATATTGAAAATGGAACAATCAACTGTTCGTGTTCAACTTGTTTTACCTTTCCAAATGGGACAAAATCATAAATACAAGCGACAAGGACCTGTTGAAATTGTGACCCTGGTTACTCCAACCTGGTCACTCCAACCTGGTCACTCCAACCTGGTCAGTGGAAATATTAAAACAATCATGCACAGAGCATTTTCATATGGCTGGATATCAATGCGACATTTTGCAATCAGATCGGGGACCTTCTATCACAAGAATAGAACAAATCAGATTGGGAGGACTTCGTTACTGTAGATTTTTATAACAAATATAAAACAAAAAATCTGACACTGTCTCGATAGTCTTGCTTTTCTTTTGAAGAACTGAAGATATTATAAAAATACTGTCACACTGTCACAGAAAACTGATGAAGAAGAGCCAAAGGAAAGTCGTGTTGTTATGCCTTCAGTTCCTTATGCCCATTTAATGAAGGCCGGTCAAGCCATTCCAAATAGTAAGAAGATGATAACTTTGATATTGGAAGAATACGATATTGTCAGTGCTAGCTGGAAAGACCCCTTCTCGGCTAACTTTATCTTTGAAACCAAGGAAATTGATAGAGGTGCTTTTAGGAAGGTTTATAAAGCCAAGTGTTATGGTTGCGACTTAGCAAAAGGATGGTATGCATTGAAGGAATTTATTGAAATGGACGAGCCACACAACAGCATGCGGGAAAATGTGCAAATGCACATGGTGGCTCGTCACCTTGATGCAGACTTTGCAAAAAAAGCTCCAGCAGATTTCAACCAGGCTTTTTCTTACGATAAAGCTTTTTACTCAGAATTAAATGGTACTCCCATAGGTGTAGAACCTTTTTATGATGGTGACTTTGTTAAATACATAAATAACAATGCTGACTTTATTGGAAAAGATGAAGAAATTTTCAAAAAAGCTGAAGCCTTCATGCATTTTAGTAAAGAAACAATGATGGTTACAAATATCCAAGGATTTGGGTATAGTATAGACTTACCGATCCTGAAATAGCAACAAAAGAAGTGCAAAATGCAGAAAACAAGTGGAATTTCTGTGAAGGAAATTGTTCAGTGGTGGCTTTTACCAACTTCTTGGTTACTCATGAATGAGAGAAAAACAAGTTTTATTTAGAGAATAGCTAGATTTAGTATGTTGAATTTTTTTTTCAAAATAAAAGATTTTGTTTTTCCTTTTAATAGGATAAAATTTCGCTTCAATTATTTTACTTGTACATAACTTAATCCCACTAATTTTCGCATGCGTTTATTTCCGCGTAAAAAACAAGTGCAAAAATAAATACCGTGAGTATTTCAATGCACACTCTGCGGGAACAAAAGTATCCATAGACCATCCATGATCTTGGATGAAAGCCGTACCAATCAAATCACGATTAAGAAATATAGAAAAGATTCAATAAAAGATAGTAATCTCAACACAAACCAATTTTTCGTTAATTAGAAATCGATTAAAGTAATGTAGAAAATTGAAATTTTATTAATGACTATGTAATTACTGTTACACACTTGGGTGTCAAAGAAAGGATTTCTTTTAAAGAAAACTCCAGATTTTAAATATCACCAGATATTTTAAAGTCTCAGAAGAATTGTAAAAAACTAGACATATCTGCTTAAGCTTAAAATGAGGATATATGTGTCCCTGCAAGCAATTTGGAGCACATTGAAAATGGGCCGATCCTAAAAAAGCCGAACTTTTGGCCGATATGGACCGGTCTGGACCGTTCCTGGCCGAATTTGGCCGATGTTGACCGATCTTGGCCAATCTAGGCCGATCTTAGCTGAGCCATGTTTCTAAATCTTTTCTCTAAACAAAGGCCGAACTAGACCGGTCCAAATCGGCCAAATTCGACCAAGTCCGATCTGAAAACAAACAAGCAACTCTTTTTCGTATGACGGTTTTTTGTTTACAATCTCGAGTGCCTAAAAACTTTCGAATCTTTTTGTAAAGTGTTCGAATGAACTCCAGAGAACGTTTGAATGTTTTGAAAATTGTTCGATCAAATTATTAAAAAAGTTTTCCAATTGTTTTGAAAAGTCTCTGACTCTAAAATCAAAACAAAAGCAAAAGTAAAAGAACCACAACAGAAGCAAGAAGAAGGAAGTATTTTCATTTTTTTGTTTTCACTAAAACCATCACGAGAATAATTTTTCATGAGCTAATAGATTACTGGTATTATTGGAATGTCAGCAAAGGAAAGGCAAGTAACAGTTTCCTTTTCAGAGATTGTGCTGTTGTTAGTTAAAAGAAACAATTGGTATTCCTTTTGGTTTTGGTGTTACTTTACTAGCTGTGTATGAAATACGAAGAAAAATATTGACATGCAAGTTTTAACAGGGGAGATATGTAAATGATACAGGGATGTCTAAATAAACTAACAAAGGGACGCAGTGCAAATCTATTCTAAGGAGGATTTCTAACAATCTTTTCTAAATGGATTCATAAGAGCGAGTGAGTCAAGGTTATGATATACAACTACAAGGGAGATGTGATTTACGACGAAAACGCTGTTTGAACTGTTTGAAAACAATTTTGCTTATAATTAGTATTTCGGCTTCCGTAAAACATTCTGGACAGGTTCGTATCGGCCTGGACCGGTCCATATCGGCCTAGACCGGTCTTACATTGGCCGAACATCATTATTTTTGTTTTATCAGGTTTGTAACTTGCCAAAACCGGACCTGGCCGTTATAGGCCGATCCAGATCGGACTTGGCCGATCCGAACCGGACCAGGCCGATTTGGGCCGTAGAATTACTTGGCCGATCCTGGCCGATCTTGAATGTGCTCTAAATTGCTTGCAGGGACACAATACCGGGTGTCTCTGAAAAAACTACCCCCTGTTTGATTCAAAATTGCGAAAAAGTGAAAAAATATATTAGCTTGATTTTTTCAAAATCGATTAGAGGAGGGTTTAACTTAAATTCCGCGGAATTGTGTGTCATCCAGGAAATTAAGTCCCGATGGAAATTTGGAAGGACCTCATTCGCGAAATATTTCTAAACAAAACTCAAAATATGTCACATTAACTACTTTTTAAATGTTTAAAGACATCAAAGAAGCACAAATAATGTATGTGTATTTCAACAACAAATATGCATGATTTGACATTATACGTCACAAAATCGTGAAAATATTGCCACACAATAGTGCCATCCGCGAAATTTTTTAATTTCGCGGATAATCCCAACTGCAAAATTTAATCCCCGCGAAAGTTTATCCCATTAAAGTAACTGTTTAATATTATAAAAGATATAGATCATATTTTCCCCTAAAATGTGCAAATTTTTATTCTTGCTTAATTTTGATGACATCGTCAAAATTTTGACGTTTTTGTGATTATATAGTAATTGAAAATTTGTGTTTTTTATAAAAATAGACTGATAATGCAAAAACAATTAGGTAACAAACACATCCAATTCAATCAAATTTTTTTTTCTGCGTGTTTGAATCTTGTTATAATAGAAATGGAAATTTGACTACTGCGTTACCAGTCAAACTTGCCATTTTTTATCTTTGTACCACTCATAGCTCTGATTTTTTTTACATAGCTTAAAAAAATAAAATGTTGAGAATTAGAAATGATGCTTGGAGAGTTGATGAGCAACTAAGAATCGATCTGAAAGAATATGTCAAGCGTAACAACCAAAGAAAAGAAATATTGTCCTCAGTGAAAAAGAAGTATCCTCAATATGCTTGGTCTCTTCGGACTTTGGCATTGCGACTGAAAACCTTTGGTATACAATACATTGATCACAATGTAAATTTAAGTGATGTTCAAGAAGCAGTAAAGAAAGAATGCGAGGGTCCTGGCTCATATTTAGGGTATCGCTCAATGACCCGAAAAATTCGAGAGGTGTACAATTTAAGAATGAGGATTCTAAAATCAAAATTTACAGAAACAAGCTAATTAAAATGTCATAAAAAATTCATTTAAAAACAATGTGTAAAAATCTAAAATGATACCCATGGGACGCTTAACTGAGAAAACGATGAAACTGAATCGATGGCACAATAAAAAAGAGTAATTAACAAAGGAACTATATATCTATGTCGTAAAAAGTTGTAAAGTTTTGAATAAATTTTAAACGTTCAATGAAGGTTTTTGTTTAGTGATTAACAAAGCTTCTGTTAATTCTCTAGTGTCATTACGTTTGAAACCTTTCGCAATTACTTTAACGTTGTCCATGGTGATCGGTTCGTGTCCGCTGAGTGCTGAATGTCTGAAAACAGTCGAATTTATGTCTCTGCCACTATGATCTAAGACCCTTTCATAAATTCGTCTTTCAGTTTCCCCAATGTAGGTTTCTCCACAATCCTCTTGGGGGCATAGTACTTTATACACTACATTGTTTTCGTGTAAAGCCGACGTTTTATCTTTAATATTAAACATTGACGATAACCTTGTACTTTTGTATGCAATTTGTGTTTTGACTTGTTGCGTACCGACAACGTTTTTTAAAGTCTTATTTAAGGATTTTACCAGAGTCTCACCTCGTTTTCCTTGGTAAGGCAGATAAAGTTTTTGACGATCATTGGATTCTGAAGCTTCCTCAGTGGTAGCTGTTTGTGGTTGTTGAAGTTTTTCTTCTGTATCGTGGATGGCTGTCATTATTACGTTCATTGGGTAGCCATTTAGGTTATGAAATACATGTTTCAAGTGAGTTATTTCTTTGTCAAATAGGGCTTTTGTCGAACATATATTATGTGCTCTGAGTATCAGTGTTCGCAAGGTTCCCTGATATAATTTTACTGTTGTTGTAGCGGTTATTGCAGTAAGTACAAATAATTGTTTTTCTGTTTTTCCAGGGCCCAAACCATACAATGTCCATGGATGGGTATGATAAGCTGTGTGGTTTTCAAATATATACGGTGGACAAGATGCCTAGAGTGGGAAAATTATGTTTTTGAAGGTGTGGACTAGTAATAACGATCCGAATGTTGTGGCAAGACACTTCTTTGAACACGTTGTTACCACTAAAGGTATGTTATATACACCAGTAATTTCAGTTATGTGCCCTTGATACACATTAAGCATACTGCACTACTAACCTGATCACCATTCCTCACGGACATCTCCATTCCTCCAGGGGGGGTGGGGTACAGAGGCAGGGTACTAACCCATAGGGTACTAACTTGATTTTTTACTAAAATTTTGTTTAGTACCACCCATCCATATTTAGTACAGGGTACTACTTCATTTTTGCTGTAAAAATTATACACCACCCCTAAAATCTTAAATCTTACAGATTAAGACCAAGAGATGGGTACTATTGCAGGGTTCGTACAGGCCTTCCAATACAAAACAGGCTATTTTTCATAATAAAAACAGGCTTGATGAATGTGAAAAAACAGGAATTTCAGAGGAAAACTGACTCTTTTTGCCTAGGTTTCATAACATAAATAACCTTACAAAATACGGTGTAGATGTAAGTAACTATAACAAGCTGTAAAATATATACATTCTTACTATAAAAATTAACAAATTAACAACCGAGTGTGATTTCAAGAATCATTAAAATCTTCATTGTTTCAGATGCAATCAACAAAACTTCTACAGGGTGTCTACGGGACCTTGAAAACCTTGAAAACCTTGAAAATGAACCACCCAACCTTGAAAACCTTGAAAACTATCAATTTTCTGGGAAAAACCTTGAAAACCTCGAAAAATCGTTAAAAACCTTGAAAAGCACTATCCAGTCATTCGAAAAGTAAGAATAAGTAAAAAATCGCCTGCGGCGCTAAACCTTTATAACATTTAGAGAATTCCATATTTTCCTGTTTCTGTTGCGATTCTGTTGCAACGAATGCAACATATTCTTTTATCATTAACTGAGTTTTTGTTACTAATTTTCCTATGCATGAGCCCTAAGAAATCGGATGTTCCCCAATTTTTAAATCGCTTCAGGGCGTCTTGGAATAATGGCCGTTCATCAATAAAATTTCGAGGATTCCTTAGAAAACAAACAACTCTTTTGCAATTGATTTTTGTAAAAAACAAAATCAAAAACAAGGCGTTTTTTAGCCATTTGAAAGAGTCAAAATCAAAATTTTCTCTCGTTGGGGCAAACCATGTTTGCGCCTCCTCGGTCACTGTAAACAATTGGTTTGGTTTTGCTTTTAATTCTTTATTTCTACAGTTGGAAGACTAGGGAGCTGGAGTATTTCTTTTTGTGGTATTGTTCTCGAGAGGGAAATAGGAATTTAACTGTGGTAGTAATTCCCCGGGCACCAAAAGCGAATAAATTTTATTTGCTGTCCTCTATTTTTCTTCCACCTACCACTCTGAAAAAAAAAATTCCTGTAAAGAGCCATATCAACTGAGTATCAAAAAACCTTGAAAAATGCCAAAGTTTTTGCCAAAAAACCTTGAAAAACCACTTAAAAATGACCAAAAAAACCTTGAAAACCTTGAAAATCCCGAAAGAAAATCCGTAGTCACCCTGTTCTAAATCAGTCTAATCTAATGTTTTGGATTAGCCATGATTTGAACAGGGTCTCAAAGAGAATTTGACTTTATACTTAGACAATACTTGTCAGATAAAATCATATAAAATGTAGCGTAAACACCTTAAAACGCATAAATTCAAAACGAGATAATGAAAAATATAAACTGAGATCAACTTAGGACAAATAGCCTACAACGAAAGTCCAGTAATCAATACCAACATAAATAACAATAATTTTCAACAAAAATAAAACATTGTTTCAATCATTTTGATTATACTAGTTCCTTTCTCTTTTTAATAGCCTTTTGCAGCTTTTCGTCCAACTTTCTCTTGTTCTTCTGTCCCGTTTCTACCTTTTGTTGCCCATCAAGAAAAACTCCATGGTTCCTTTTCTTAACGCATTCTTTTAATAATATGTTTCCTTCCTCTACGAGTCTCTCTGCTGAGTCCATTCTTTCTTTTATTGATGAGATGGAGTCATCGACTTTCTTTAATTCGGATTCTAAATCTCTCTGCCTATCCTGAAAATTTGAATACAGGTTCAAAATAAAATCGATTATTTATCATTCTACCTTGGCCATGAATTTAAAAGACGTTTATGATTCTGACAATTACTATACTAAATGTAAAAATGATTTAAGATATTCAAAGTTAAGAAAACTTCCTCCTAGTAATACCACAAAACATCTTTGTTGAAGTTAATTTAGATACCTCAATCTCCTTCTGTTTCTGTTGTTCAGCGTCTTTCTTCTTTTGTTCTTCTAAGAACTCTCTATACCTAGTTCTCGAGCCTTTGCATTTTTCATCATACTCTTTGTTATTTCGACCTTCAAAAATCCACCACTTTGAATGAGGAAATCCTTGACAGTACGAAGAGCTCCAATAGTTTCTTCTGCAAGATTTGGGCAATGTCTGTCTAGTAGAATCTTATTGATAGAAAAACCATGCTCTGGATCGGAGTTACCATGTGGCAGCAGTAGTAGCACCAAAGCTACGTTTGATAGATTGCCATCTTCATCCTTTTTTCTGACTACTTTGTTCTTGAATATAGTACTCTTCAGGAATCACCTGGGTCTGAAATTCTCTGAATTCAGAATTCACTTTGTCGCAAAAATCAGACTGCTTTTGATCCTTGCCAAAAATCTTCTTTCTCTGTTTGCTTGTTAAACAAGAAAATACCTCCACAGCAAGACGGTCTATTGCTTCCACTGCTTTCTGTCCATCGTGGGCCTTTGAGAAAGGAGTGATTTTGATGGTAGAAGAATCCTTTGATTATTTAGAGAAATCATTTGAACAAATAATTGTTTACAAGCCAAGTTATTTTCGACGGCAGATATGAACAAGTATTATGTCAAAAATGTAGCGATAAATAATTCGATGGAAATTGAAGCTTATCTTAAAAACAAACTTTTAAACTTTAATCATCTGAATCATGCCGAATCGCATAAACCATAGGACTAGCACTATAATGAAATACTAAAATTATTACTTCTGATAATCATATATACCTCTGGAGCCAAGAAACCACAATCCTTAATGACTTCATTCTCGAGCGGCAAATTTTGTAAGAGGTAATCTGTACTTGCAGCCAATGCCTTTTTCATCGAATCTTGGACGAACTTTTTCTCTAATAGATCAAATTTGCTCATTTCTTTGTTTGTCTTCTTTGCAAGGGTACACTCGCTCTGTGAAACAAACAGATAAAATAGTCAAATCTAACTAAGGTAATAATTATTGCCTCCGATCAAAGTCTGATGACTAGCTCAACTGTTAATTTTAAGGGTTTCAATGATAATCTATTGTTTCAAACGGATATTAAATAAAAAATGTCTTTATACTCAACATAACATATACTGACCTTTTGAATTTTGTCGTCGGTTAATTTCAAAGACTTCAAGGTCTTCAAGGATTTCAGTACTCCATCTGACGTAGAGAAACTTTCATCCAGAAGGAATTTTGTCATACATTGCTTTATGAGTTTGAGCATCTTCTCGTGAAGGACTATAATCATCCGTCGAACTGCTTGCAGTTTCACTAAAAGGTTAAAATCGTTAAAAGGTTTGGCAACAAAGATAACTATGAAGTGGAATTGATATCAAAAATACCCGGTTTAGATACTCGATTGAGTTTAGAACCCGAACGGGTCAGTTCAGAACCCAAACGGATCAGTTTAAAACCTAAGTGAATCAGTTTATAACCCAAACGGGTCAGTTCAGAACCCAAACGGATCAGTTCAGAACCCAAACGGAT
The DNA here is from genome assembly GCF_902728285.1 of Clytia hemisphaerica. Taxonomy (NCBI): domain Eukaryota; kingdom Metazoa; phylum Cnidaria; class Hydrozoa; order Leptothecata; family Clytiidae; genus Clytia; species Clytia hemisphaerica. The sequence goes on along the minus strand of NW_027104517.1, from coordinate 16,793 downwards.
CAGTTCAGAACCCAAACGGATCAGATTAGAACCTAAACGGAACTCACATCCCCGGTTTAAAGTGCCGGATTATCGGATTATCGGATTATGATTTCTGAAAATCTGGTCTGTAGATTTAGTGTTTAGCCTCTGGAAAAATATCACCGGCAGATTGCAGGCCGAAAATGTAAACAAAAATGGCTGACTGGCAGAACACACAAAAGCTGAGAGGGACACAGTCACCAGAAGAATTTAAATTCATGTGGGAAACAAGCTGCTTTATATTATCATATTACTAAATTATTAAATTAATTATTTAATTATTCAAGATGGAAGTTTTTGAGTATTGGAATATTGATTAGTTACGTGATTAGTTTGATTATTCATAATTCAGTCGGGTCTACTTGGTTGTTTTACCGAGATCAGCGAATCTCGTTATTTATTACTATATAACGTCATAAAACATCTTTCTTACATCCAAATCACGTTCAAATCCTTTAAAAGGCCCTGCGACAATGAAAAATTACCTGCAACAATTTTTTTCCCTCCTCAAAAGTGAAAGAACACAGGACAATACAATAGACCTTTAATGTCGCGGCCATGACAGTTTGTAGGCAAAATAGCAACTGTTGCTAATGCAACAACCAATAAGAAATAGGTAGCCTATTTTTGATTGGCTACGGCCAATTTGTTCCCTACAAACTGTCATATCTGGCCAGTTTGCAGGGTATGGCAGAAATCATCGAAATCTCGGGGGCAGAGTGTGTCCATTTCCAAGGGCAGGGGTAAAATTTTGATAATTTTCTAGTCTCAGGGGCAAAACTACTGGAAAATAGCCTATTTTGTCACTTTTTCTGGCTTTTTAACAGCTTTTTTGAGTGGGTACACAGAGTTCAAGGGCAGGATTTTAATGTTGTAATTTTTCCTTGGGGGCAGCCATGTGACATGCTCTGAAAACGGGATGTCTGCCACATTATCAAAAAGGTCTATTTATCTGTTGGTTGAAAAAAATTCACTGTTGATTTCAGCTTTAATTGTCAATTAATCACTTTTCACTACTTAAAAGAAGCCGGTATAGCATTCGCTACAGTTTTTGGCAGTAAAGCGAGCGCGATTACCGAGCAAAATACTGACCGGTTAAAATCGTAGACGTAACCGGCACGAAATAAAAATTTAGCCTTAATTTTGGGCGTTGTTGGTCTGGTTTCCATACTCTGTTATTAAAATATTTTAATCCTGCGAAAAAGTCCAAACAAAAAACTCGAAATACAGAGTATGTTTTTTTTGACTCGATTCAAATCACTTAACAAATCACAAATAGAAAAAAACGTTAGGTTTTGAAAACAATTCAAAAAATCGCGCCACCACTTGAAACAATGGGTCTCGTTTGATGTCATACTTTTGTTTATCAAATCAAAACAATAACAGATTAGCCAAGCAGAACGAGCAATCCACTTTTTGGTATCTACAAAATACCCCGGCCACTCCTGATCGATCCTATTTTTTGTTGCTTGAACTAAATGTTATACTTCGAAACCACACGAAGAACAGGATGGACGGGTTTCCCAGCTAGGGCATCGTTAACCATGATGTTTTTAGAAAGTTTATGGGATCAAAGTGTTGTGTTGAATAAACTTTTTAAATGTATAATGTGTGAAAAAGCCTTCATTATCAGAGGTAAATCACAAATTTCGCATCACTCTCAGTATATATTACGATATCGATCTCGTAAAACAAAGAGCTCTTTATTTATTCCCTAGGCCAATCTCAGAAATTATTCCGAGCACGGTATAAATTCCGGTCTCGGTAAAACAACCAAGTAAACCCGACTGAATTTGTTTGTTTGATTAGTTCTAAACATGTTTTAAGTATAGAACTAAAAAATAGACCTTTTCATTTTAGGGCCAAAAAAATCCAAAATCTTACCGTCAATCCAGCCATCTTTCACACAAGGCATACAACATTCACACCCTCTAAAATCATCATTTTTCTGGTCTAAAGAACTCTTATCTCCTTGCTATTGTTTGTTTTATTCAGAAACCTGAAAATGAGTCATTTTATTTAAGATTTGAAATCACAAACCCAAAAAAACTTGGTGAAAAGGGGGTGTGAATGTTTCATGCCTTATGTGAAAGATGGCTGGATTGGCGGTATGCAGTGCACATTTTTTTATCTGTGCGATATATGAGAAAATTCTGTGATTTATTAAAAGTAAAACATTCAAACAAACATTTCTCCAACCTTTTCTGGGAAAATATATTCCGATATATAAGCAAAAAGCTTGTCCCAGCCCTTGAAAAATCTATTTAAAGCACTTTAGATCTCACCCAACAAAATTGTGGACTTAAAAACTTAAATATTCAGAATCTACTTAAAATTCGGCTTTCAATGATATATAACATCATGGGGTTTTGTAAATGTGCCGTAAAGATATGTTCTTGAAAGGTAAAAAAAATCAGATTTTACCCCAAATTTGGTAATATTACTGTAGGGCAAAATTGGACTAATTTTGGATAGAAATCCCTCCATACAAGAAATTAAATTCCCGGAAAACTCGCAAAGTTTTGGCTTCAATTTGTGAAATAAAATTTTGCAAAAATTTCTTCCTGCGAGAATTCCTTCCCTTAAGGTATTCAGAGTACAATTTGGCTAACAAGAAACACCACTTTTTTGCCTTTACGCAAAGGGATAATCAGATGATGTGAGATATTTTACCTGCAGACCCTAGAAACTGGGTTTTAGGCAAAACCTCCAAATTTTTGGTGCACTTTTTTCCTAAATCAAGTTATGTCAATTTGAAGTTTTGAACTTTTACTTGAAAGCAATAGAAAAATTACGAAAAGTCCCATTTTGCGAGATTTCAAATTGGCATAACTCGAGTTGGAAAAATTTGGAGGTTTTGCCTAAAACCCTAGAAACTATCTGCAGGTAAAATATCTCACATCATCTGATTATCCCTTCAAGTTTAAGCCTTGTTACACAAATAACCAGCACATATTTAAAACAATTTTTGCACAGAAATAATGCCTTCCTATGCCAGGTATTTAAAGTATTTCAATGTTATGCCATTAACCAGGCTATGGCAAAGTATAAATTATCATAACTTGTGATATACAGTAATTAGAAAATTGCTGTTACAAAAGTAGCTAGTTCCAATCTTTTATTAAGTTAAATCTCAACCAAAGTGTCTATTATAAAACTTCATTAAAAAGATACAGGCTATTATAGGGGACATAAAATGTCATAAAAACCTCAAAAACTTGCCTTTTTATGACATGTTTGACTGACCGCTATAGTTATTCTAATTCATCATGCAATATTCTTTAGAAAACATTTAAATAATAACAAAGTAACAAGAGGATTAAAACTGATAAAACTGGAAATGTCAGAGGTAAAATTTTCTTCATCGGTTGAACAATATCCTCATTTTGATCTGATCTATCATATTTTTATAATAATGACATGATAAGAAACAATATTACTATTTTTTTTGTAAATCTGACACCAATGGTCCAAAAAAATGTTCCTTATGTTCATTTTCATTAAATAGCTGTAATTCAATTTCAGGAAACGATTGTGAATATCACACAATTTGGTCACAGAGTCCTTGACGATATTAACCAAACTATTGATACTGGCATCTTCGACAATGAATGGGTTATGTTCAAATTGGAAACATTAAAAAGACTATTAAGTGTTGCTGTTAGCATATATGATATATGTGAGGAGCCAATTAATAGAATTACATCTATCATAGATCTACTGCAAACTTTTCCTGACCAAGAGGAAAATGAACCATCAGGAATCTCAGACATGCATCAATCACATTCAAGCACACCAGGGCGACCAAAAATTTATATTGATCGTGATAAACTTGAATACTTGTTAAACTTGAACTTCACAGCAACTGATATCGCAAAGTTTTTTGGTGCCAGCAGGTCAGTTGACTTTATTTATGATAAAGATGACTGAAATTTGATAAGAATAAAGTACATTAAAATGGATCAAAATTTTCGAATTGATTAAATTCTGCTAGTCGGGGAGGGGTCATTTTTTTAATTTTTGGGATTTTTGCACAAAGCACCTCCATGTTGTAACTTTTTTTGCCAACATGGACTAAAACCTTCTTTTGCTTAAGGGTTATCAGTAAAATCACCCTTTACTCACTTTGTTATGACTTTCCGTTTTATGGATTTTTGCTTGAAGTGAAGACCCCCTGCTTACCCCTACAATTACGAATTAGGGGCAAAAGAGTAACAGCTAAAAACACTTGAAAAGTGCTTAAAAAACGCCTGAAAAGATGGAATGGCTCTCTCAGCTCTAAAAACATGAATATACTGTAAAATCTTTTTCCTCAAAGATTTTGCATAGAAATTAAAATTCAACAGCCATGAAAAATTTACTATGATATTATTACTAGTAATCGCACGTTTTTGAACACAATTGATGATTAATCACAAGTAACAAGGAGAAAATTGTAATTTGACCGTGTCCAAAGGACGAGGATTAAATTGCGATCATTTTCTCCTAGCCTGGGAATGCAAGCTCATAGTTTTAGAAAAAACAAAAAATAACTCACCTCACAAAGTTCTAAAATTATAGAGCTTGGTGTGGGTAGATTAGTCTGACACAGATTGTTT